>NC_045967.1:7467968-7553251 GCF_010909765.2 Amblyraja radiata | reverse complement strand
GTTTGTGTGTGGGTGCAGGAGGTGGCCCCAAAGCAGTCGTCAATGTAACGGAGGTAGAGGTCGGGGATGGGGCCCTGGTACGTATTGAACAAGGGTTGTTCAACGTACCCGACAAAGAGGCAGGCGTAGCTGGGGCCCATGCGGTTGCCCATAGCTACGCCTTGTGTTTGGAGGAAATGGGAGGAGTCAAACGTAAAGCTGTTGAGGGTGAGGACCAACTCCGCTAGGCGGAGGAGGGTGTCAGTGGCTGGGTATAGGTTGCTCCTCTGGTCGAGGAAGAACCGGAGGGCTTTGAGGCCATCCTGGTGGGGGAATGGAGGTGTAGAGTGACTGGACATCCATGGTGAAGATGAGGGGGTGAGGGCCTAGAGAGTGGAATGCGCGGAGGCGGCGGAGAGTGTCTGAGGTGTCTAGAACATAGGTGGGAAGGGATTTGACCAAGGGGGATAGTATGGAGTCAAGATATGTGGAGATGAGTTTGGTGGGGCACGAACAAGCAGAGACAATGGGTCTGCCGGGAGAGCCGGGTTTGTGGATTTTGGGGAGAAGGTAAAAACGGGCCGTGCGGGGCTGGGGAACGATGAGGTTGGAAGCTTGGTCGGGCAGGGCGTGGGAATTGATGAAGTCGGTGATGGTGCTAGATATGGTGGCCTGGTGCTCGTCAGTGGGGTCATGATCCAAGGGTAAGTAGGAGGAGGTGTCCGAGAGTTGGCGCGTGGCCTCAGCTTTGTAGAGATCGACGCGCCAGACTACCACGGCACCTCCCTTGTCGGCTGGTTTGATAACCCAATCTGGGTTTTTGCGGAGTGATTCATGGTTGAGGAGTTCTTTGAAGTACTCTTTTCACTGGGTGATGAGTTCCTAAATGTCCTTTGGTTATTTCTCCTTTGTTGCTTGACAGTCAGCCTAAGCTGTCCTTCAATGTTTGTACTGCAGATGGTGTTCACAAGACTGACTAAGATATGCATACTCAAGTTATCAGCAAATTGCTGGATCTTCTGGACTCTTTATACCTACAACCTGTTCTTTTGTTCAAGGATTTTCTTTTGGACGTGTCTTCAGCTGTTAGTTAAATATATTGTTGGATTAAAGGAAAAGGAAGATAATATTGCCAAAATGTATCAATTTTGAGGGTTATTAAAATGTATAAATTCAGTACATAGGAAAAAGCAAGGAAAAGAAAAAGTGATTTCGGCTAGCAAGAATTATAAAAATAAAGTATGAGTTTCCATAAATGTGTAAAATATGAAGAGATCAGCCAATGTCGATGGAGGCTTGAAACTCTCATTGAAACTTACCGAATAGTGAAAGGCTTGGATAGAGTGGATGTGAAGAGGATGTTTCCACTAGTGTCTAGGACTAGAGGTCATTGCCTCAGACTTAAAGGACATGCCTTTAGGAAGGAGATGAGGTGGAAATTCTTTAGTCAGAAGGTGGCAAATCTGTGGAATTTTTTACCACACAAGGCTGTGGAGGCCAAGTCAATAGACAATAGGTGCAAGAGTAGCCCATTCGGCCCTTCGAGCCAGCAGGACCATTCACTGTGATCATGGCTGATCATCCACAATCAGTACCCTATTCACGCCTTCTCCCCATATCCCTTGACTCCGCTATCTTTAAGAGCTCTATCTAATGGGCCTGTCCCACTTAGGCGATTTTTTTGGTGACTACCGGGATTGTCATAAGGGCCCGTCCCACTAGGTGATTTTTTCGGCGACTGTCGCCGACTATGGAATACACCGAAGTCAGCACCGGCGACAACCTACGTCAACCTGGCGACAAACTACGCCATCTGGTGACAAAATACGACAACCTACGATAGCACCTACGTCAGGAGAAGACAAGCTTTGACAAGGCCATGGTCGCCAACTGTCGCCGAAAAGTTTTGAACATTTCACAATCCATCAGCGACCAGAAAAACGTTTTGTCGCCAGTTTACTTAGGTTGACGTAGGTAGTCACCAATGGAATTCTCCAAAGTCATCCTGGCAACAACCTACGTCATCCTGGCGACAACCTACGACAGCACCTATGTCAGGAGAAGTCAAGCTACGCTCATTGGCGTCAGGCCAATTGTCACCGAAAAGTTTTAAACATTTCAAAATCAAGCGGAGACCAGAAAAACGTTACGATTCTTTGGGAGACTGAGGAGACTACTCGCGACCACACAGGCGACACCCGCCGACCATGTGGCGACAACCTAGTCGCCTGTAGTCACCTAAATTGCATAAGTGGGACAGGGGCATAACTCTCTCTTGAAAGCATCCAGATAATTGGCCTCCGCTGTCTTCTGAGGCAGAGAATTCCACAGATTCACAACTCTCTGTGTGAAAGTTACCCATATTGGATATTTATGGATATTTTATGGCAGAGTACGGGTGTCAGGGGTTATGGAGAGATGACAGGACAAAGGGATCAGGGTGGAGAGATAGATCAGCCATGTTGAATGGCAGAGAGCTAATAAATCCCTATGGCCTGTTTACCTGCATCCTTACGTTTTCAAAACTATAGGTTTGGTGATACCGGATGTGCTGGTTGTCACCTTTCAAAATGTCATACATTCTACAGTTCCCATTATTATTATTATTATCATCCTCCTCCTCCTCCTCCTCCTCCTCCTCCCCCTCCTCCTCCTCCTCCTCCTCCTCCTCCTCCTCCTCCTCCTCCTCCTCCTCCTCCTCCTCCTCCTCCTCCTCCTCCTCCTCCTCCTCTTCCTCTTCCTCTTCCTCCTCCTCCTCCTCCTCCTCCTCCTCCTCCTCCTCCTCCTCCTCCTCCTCCTCCTCCTCCTCCTCCTCCTCCTCCTCCTCCTCCTCCTCCTCCTCCTCCTCCTCCTCCTCCTCCTCCTCCTCCTCCTCCTCCTCCTCCTCCTCCTCCTCCTCCTCCTCCTCCTCCTCTTCCTCCTCCTCCTCCTCCTCGTGTACTCCCACAATTGCAAGGTAGCAAATGTAACCCTACTTCCTACAGATCAGAGAAAGAAAGAGAAAACCTTCGTGGGTGGGGGCATTAGGTATAAGAGTCAAGAAGTCATTTGAAGCTTTATAGTACTTTTGTTGGTCTGCATTTGGAATATCGTGTGCAATTCTGGTTGCACCTTTACAGGAAGGATGTGAAGGCTTTGGAGAGGGGGCAAAATTGATATACCACAATGCTGCCAGAATAAGAGGATATTAGCTATATGGAGAGGTTGGACAAACTTGGATTATTTTCTCTGGAGCATCAAACACTGAGGGGAGACCTGATAGAAATATAGAAAATAGGTGCAGGAGGAGGCCATTTGGCCCTTCGAGCCTGCACCGCCATTTATGTGATCATAACTGATCATCCACAATCAGTAACCCCTGCCTGCCTTCTCTCCATATTCCTTGATTCTGCTAGCCCCTAGAGCAGGGGTCAGCAACCTACGGCCCACGGGCGGAATGCGGCCCATAACTTGAAATCATCCGGCCCACAGGCGTATTTTTTTTCCGCTAGCATCCGGCCCACAGTCGTATTTTTTTTGCTCAGCGCACCACAGAACCATTCCGGCCAGCAGGCGTTTTTATTTTCCATTCCTAGCAATCCTGTTTGCTGAAACAAAGAACTCGGAACTGATGTAATCCCACAGGGCAAAAGGCGGACCTAGAACAGTGAGAGCGGCAAAACAGCAGACAGTGAGTGCGGCAAAACAGCAGAGTGAGCGCGGCAAAACTCAGATTGGCAGTGGCTGAGAACGACTCTCTCCAATGGCTACAAAACGCAGGATGATAGATGCTGAGCCCCTAGTCTTCCAAGACACTTGGACAGAAAAGTATTTATTTTCTTGTTGTGTTGCAATCCGTCCAAACGCCAGATTTTCGATCATCGGGCCATCCTCACAGTGAGGAATATTGATTCCACTGTAGTCGATGTTTATGTTAAATTGTGTTAAACGGTTGTGTTAAATTAAATAGTTGTTTTTGCCAGTAAACGCAAAGTTGATCTTAACTTCTTGAGGGTTGTTTCAATACCAGTGTCTCAAACTAACTCCTATGTTCAGTAGACATAATATTTCTTAAATATATAAAGATGTCAAAGTTTATTAACTATGGCGATAGATGTGGCCCTCCAACCGCTCACAGGTCCAGGACCCTTGGCAGAACCGGGTTGCCGACCCCTGCCCTAGAGCTCTAACTCTCTTTTAAATTCATCCAGTGAATTGGCCTTACGTAGCAGAGAATTCAACAGATTCACAACTCTCTGGGTGAAAAAGTTTTTTCTCATCTCAGTTTTAAATGGTCCCCCCTTTATTCTTTGACTGTGGCCCCTGGTTCTGAACTCCCCCAACATTGGGAACATTTTTCCTGCATCTAGCTTGCCTAGTCCTTTTATAATTTTATATGTTTCTATAAGATCCCATCTCATTCTTCAAAATTCCAGTGAATACAAGTCCAGTCTTTCCAATCTTTCCTCGATGACAGTTCTGCCATCCTGGGGATTAACCTCATGAACCTACTGTCTCAATAGCAAGGATGTCCTACTTCAAATTAGGAGACCAAAATTGCATACAATACTCCAGATGTGGTCTCACCAGGGCCCTGTACAACTGCAGAAGGGGCTCTTTACTCCTATATTCAAATCTTCTCATTATGAAGGCTTTCTTCACTGCCTGCTGTACCTGCATGTTTACTTTCAGTGGCTGGTGTACAAGGACACCCAGGTCTCGTGCACTTCCCTTTTTCCTAATTTGACACCATTGAGATAATAATCTGCCTTCTTGTTCTTGACGCCAAAGTGGATAACATTTATCTACATTATACTGCATCTGCCATGCATTTGCCCACTCACTCAACATGCCCAAGTCACCCTGCAACCTCCTAGCATCCCCTTCGCAGTTCACACTGCCACCCAGTTTTGTGTCACCTGCCAATTTGCTAGTGTTGCTTTTAATCCCATCTAAATCATTAATGTAACTAACTGTAATGTAACTATTGTAAATAGTTGCGAGCTTTGCGGCACTCCACTCATCACTGCCTGCCATTCTGACAGGGACCTGTTTATTCCTAATCTTTGTTTTCTGTCTGCCAACCAATCCATGTCAATATCCTACCCTCAATACCATGTGCTCTAATTTTGCCCACTTAGCAAAGGCTTTCTGAAAGTAGATACACTACATCCACTGGCTCTCCTTTGTCCATTTTACTTGTCACATCCTCAAAAAATTCCAGAAGATTAGTCAAGCAGGATTTCACCTTCATAAATACATGCTGACTTGGACCAATCCTTTTACTGCTATCCAAATGTACCGTTAATAAATCTTTAATAATTGACTCCAGCATCTTCCCCACTACCGATGTCAGGCCATCTGGTCTATAATATTTGATTATTCCTTTAATAATCCTTTTCAGGAAATTACAGTGCCACGACAGCTTCAAGACAAACATAACACCACGCTTTCATACATAACAAGTTAAAATACGTTAAAATACAAGTTAAAATACAATTAATTTAAAAAAAGTGCAGTTATTTATGCTCATTAAAAAGTCTTATAGCAGCTGGTAAACAGGACTTCCTGTATCTCTCCGTTTTGCACATTGGTGCAATCAGCCTCTGGCTGAAGATGCTGCTCTTGATCACCTTCAGGGCATGGAGTGGGTGAGTGGGGTTTGTCATTATGGAACCTAGTTTATTTAGAGTTCTGGCCTCTGCCACCTGCTGGACCGTTCGTTGCTCAGCCCCGACCACTGAGCCGGCCTTCCTGATTAGTTTGTCCAATCTGTTTTTATCCGCTATACGGGCGCCATCTCCCCAACAGGCCACAGCAAAGAACAGAGCACTGGCCACCACTGAATGGTAGACACTGCACAGTAGGGGTTGGCAGATATTAAAAGACCTCAGCCTCCTTAAAAAATACAGTCAGCTTTGTCCCCTCCTGTACACCGCCTCCATATGACACTTCCAGTTCAGCTCACTGTCAAGCTGCACCCCAAGGTACCTGTGATTAGCAACCACCTCCACCTCAGTGCCCTTAATGGTGATCGGCGTTGCTTGAGTCCTCCTCCTCCCCCTCCTAAAGTCCACCACTATCTCCTTTGTTTTTTTGGTGTTGAGATGGAGATTATTGTGTGCGCTCCACTCCACAAAGTTACTTATAATGTCTCTGTATTCCTCCTCATTGCCCCCTTTAATGAGGCCGACAACAGCTGTATCATCCGAATACTTCTGCAAAAAGCAGCTGTTGGTGTTCCATTGGAGATCCGCTGTGTAGATGGTAAACAGGAACGGAGCCAGCACAGTTCCTTGTGGAGCCCCTGTGCTGCTCAAGATGGTGCCCGAGACACTGTTCTGTAGGCGCACGTACTGTGGTCTGAGGGAAAGGTAATCCAAACACCACAGTACCAGTGATGGATCCACTTTCATCTTCTCCATCTTCTCCCCTAGTAGTCGGGGCTGAATAGTGTTGAAGGCGCTTGAAAAGTCAAAAAAAGTAATCCTTACAGATGCATCAGCAGTGTCCAAATGTGTGTACACCCTCTGCAGCATGTAAATGAGGGCATCATCGACACTGATGTTAGGCTGATATGCAAACTGCAAAGGATCCATGTGATTTGACACACTAGTCCTGATGTAGGAAAGGACAAGTCTCTCAAATGTCTTCATTATGTGAGAAGTGAGCGCTACTGGTCTGTAGTCATTGTAGAGAGTGGGATGGGTCTTCTTTGGGACAGGTACCAGGCAGGATGTTTTCCACAGCCTTGGAACCCTCTGTAGACGTAAGCTCAGGTTGAACTCAGTATAATTCCCCGTTTTCTCTCTCGCTCCTTTCCTGAATCTATAGAACATTGGAAAATTAGCACCAATGCATCCATGATTTCTAGAGCCACCTCCTTGAGTACCCTGGGATGCAGACCATCAGGCTCTGGGGATTTAACAGCCTTCAGTCCCATCAGTCTACCCAACACTATTTCTCGACTAATGCAAATTTCTTTCAGTTCCTCTGTCACCCTAGATCCTCTGTCCTCTAGTACATCTGGGAGATTGTTTGTGCTTTCCTTAGTGAAGACAGAACCAAAGTACTTGTTCAACTCTGTTGCAATTTCCTTGTTTCCCATAATAATTTCACCTGTTTCTGCCTTCAAGGGACCCACATTTATCTCTACTAATCTTTTTCTCTTAACATACCTAAAGAAGCTTTTACTATCCTTCTTTATATTCTTGGCTAGCTTACCCTCGTACTTCATCTTTTCACCCCGTATTGCTCATTTTGTTACCTTCTGTTATCCTTTGAAAGTTTCCCAATCCTCTGGCTTCCGGCTACTCTTTGCCATGTTATACACCTTTTCTTTTAGTTTCATTTCATCCATAACTTCCGTTGTCAGCCACGGTTGCTTCTTACTCCCCTTAGAATCTGTCTTCCTCTTTGGAATGAAATTATCCTGCATCCTCTGGATTATGCCCAGAAATCTCTGCCATTGCTGTTCCACCATCATTCCTGCTAGGATCCTTTTCCAGTCTACCTTGGCCAGCTCCTCTCCCATGCCTTCATACTCCCCTTTGTTCAATTGCAACATTGACACTATTGATTTAACCTTCTCCCTCACAAATTGCAGATTAAAACTTATCATATTATGGTCACCACCTCCAAGCGGTTCCTTTACCTTGAGTTCCCTAATTAAATCTGGTTCATTAGACAACACTAAATCCAGAATTTCCTTCTCTCTGGTAGGCTCCATTACAAGCTGCTCTAAGAATCCATCACGGAGGCACTCTACAAACTCCCTTTCTTGGGGTCCAGAACCAACCTGATTTTTCCAGTCTACCTGCATATTGAAATCTCCCATAACCACAGTGGCATTACCTTTGTAACATGCCAATTGTAACTCCTGCTGCAACTTGCACCCTATATCCTGGCTACTGTATGGGGGGCTGTAGATAACCCAGATTGCCCAGTCACCTATGGCTTGTGTGGTGAAAATGACCCCCACTCTCCCATCTCTATCCCCTCTTCTCTCTCTCCCCCCTCTCCTCCCTTGTCTCTCTCCCCCTAGGTGGCTTTTCGACAGAGCGGCCATTAGGTGAGTTTGCTTTTAGGCGACGCTGCTTTTCGGTTAGTTGGCTTTTAGGCGTCCCGCCCTTTCGGTTTGTTTGCATTTAGGCATCCCATCCTTTCGGTTAGTTGGCGTTTCGTCTTCGTACTCTTTCAGTTTTTTGGCGTTTTGGCCTCGTCTCCATTCGGTTCTTTGACTTTGACTTCTTTGCTTCGGCTTCTCGTCCATCGGCGCCACGTCCGGGTACTGCCTATGTCAGCCCTCACAGGGGACTGAATTTCATCCCTCACCAACAGAGCTACCCCACCTCCTCTGCCCACCGGACGTATAACCCTGAATATTCAGTTCCCAGTCCCGATCCTCCTGCAGCCATGTCTCTGTAATCCCCACAATGTCATATCTACCAATCTCCGACTGGGCCTCAAGCTCATCCATTTTACTTCTTATATTTTGCGCATTCATATGTAATACTTTAAATCCTTCACTTCACCTTTCACATCAATTCGTATTTCACTTGGCCATAATCTCTTATCCCTTCATGAGTTTTCTGCCTCATTATTTCTGGTGTATTTCTTAACATTATTTCCGACACAGACATTGTGGGCCAAAGGGCTGTTTCCTGCATACACTTTTCTATGTTCTATGTAGACAGAGTTTGGTATAGGTTATTTGATTTTATTTCTGGGTAGTGTGGACTTGTAGTCAAGAAACTTAGAGGGAAGAAGGATAATATAATTTTAACCTTGCAAAAGGTTTTATCGGACTAGATGTAGAGTTGACATTTCCTGTTTCATCTAGAACCAAGGACCATAGTAAATATAAGTAGTCAGCCATTCAGGACTTTTGCAATAATTGAATCTTTAAGATGGCCATCTGGCAATTATGTCTCACTCAAAGTGATCATTCAAAGTCAGAGCAACTAAATTTTGTTACTTAGATCAACAGTCTGCTCTGTGCTATGGGGTTGCCCATCATGGTTTTGACATTCCAGGTTCTGAATTTCAGATTGAGAAGTTGCCTCCGTTTGACTACTCTGAATGTAGAATGACAGTGTAATATCTTGATTGGGTGGCAGAAAGAATCTGGAATGATCAGAGGCAATGGTCACTGTGCATGCATTACATAAAAACATGATAAATATGAGCAGGGATAGGCCATTTAGAATCACAAACTTGCTTTGAAGTTCAAGATAGTTGTAACTGATTATTTACTTCAACATTTTTCTGCCCTCTTCCAGTTCAGTTCAGTTTAGTTTTTTGTCCGGTGTACCGAGCTACAGTGAAACGTTTTTAGTTGAGTGCTATCCAGTCATCAGAAAGACAATACATGATTATAATCGAGCCATTTACAGTGTATAGATGCATCATCAGGGAATAACATTTAGTGCAAGGTAAGGCCAGAGCAAGAAATTGTGCTGTGGGAGTAGAAATGTAAGAGTGTGGAGCAATTGTAATATGTGATTGTGGATCTGCTTCTGTGGCATGCAAATAATTGCCTGGGTTGAGCGCCATCTTGGAAGCATCCTATTTGGTGTCATAGAGCTTTACAACACAGAAACAAGTCCTTCAGCCTAACTCATCCATGCCAACTAGCTTTTAAATGTCATGATCGTACCCGCCACTACCATATCCACTGGCAGCTCGATCCATGTACGCACCACCCTCTGTTTGAATCAATATTCCTTGAATCCTCTGATATCTATTGACGACATTTGAACTACAGATCCAAAAAAATATTAGATCTACCCTTCACTTTGCAATTGTGACCTCTAGCTCTTGCACAAGGAAACATCATCCCTGCATCAACCAGGTCTACTCTAAGAATTGTTAATGTTTCAAGAGCTAAGCCTATGAAATCTGTCATCATGACAGCCATGCAATCTCAGGAACAAGTCTAAACTGGCAAACACACTCATGTGTAGATGCTTGTCGGCATTCACAGGCACATGTGGATGGGCACAGGCCCAATTGCCATTGTTCATTATCTCCTTGTGGCAACACAACCCTATGCCTAATCATACTGTATTCAAGAGATAGTTGGATATAGCACTTACGGCTTACGGAATCAAGGCATTTGGGGAGAAAGCAGGAATGGGTACTGATTCTGGATGATCAGCTATGATCATATTGAATGGCGGTGCTGGCTCGAAGGGCTGAATGGCCTACTCCTGCATCTATTTTCTATGTTTACTCATCCACCCATTCCTTGATCTCACTTTCAATCCCACTGTCTCTTTTACCATCTGAGCTCAGTTTACCATCTGAGCTCAGTTTATCTGCCTCTGTCCCACCACCTTCTCTCTTTTACATCAGTCAATGGTTTGCAAGGAGTGTCCTTTTTCAGAGAGGGACATAATCTGTGTTAGTTTTTACATGATCACATATTCTAAGTGCCTTATTCAGTCTTTACTGAGACACTTCAGGTGCTTTGTTGACCACAAAAAGCATCCACACCACCCAATATCTCCAAAAAAATGCATCAAAAAGACAAACTCTCATTAAAACACACTCATGTCAAAATATCTTCTAGATTTTCGTTATATTCAGATCTGCCTTGATATCTTCAGTTGTATTCATTGAATTTTGGCTTTCTTTCAGATTTGTGTACAGATCATGTGGATCTGAACAAATCCCCAACATGTCTGATTTATTTGTAGACACTAAACTTGGTACTCAAGAGGAACAGTGTCTACTTGGGAGGATGAACTTTGCCTTTCAAGCTCAGCTTTTCAAGCACTATTTTCAGTTTTTCTTAGACATCTAGTAGAACATGATGACTTGCTGGCTGTTTGAACATATTAAGCTCTGAATGCTAATTTCCCTCTTTCTGTTACTTCAAAAACATCCTCAATTTGAATAGGTATCTGCTGCTTATTAAATATGAAACTTGCATCTGCAGTAAAACAATCTCTCATCGGACAGCACTGTCAATACTGCTATCCATTTAATCACTGACGACCAAGGATTGACGTAAAACTCTCTCTGTATGAGGTCTGCCTAGTATCTTTTCCATTCTTTGGACATTTTCAGCTGCCATTTTTCTGTCATACTACAGTCATGCAGGATACATTTTTATTGTTTTGCTTTGTCTCTTCAAACTTCCTGACAAACTTCTTCAGAGTGGAATTACATGGTTGCACTACTGTCTGCCTGGAACACTTCCTCCCTACTTTCTACTTTTGTAGCCGAAAATACTGTATCTGTAATGAGTACTCGTCCCCCTCTGCGCTTTTACCTTGTTCCATTTCCTCTCTGTATGGGTTTAACGTTGTGACTTTGAAATCCTCAGACTCCCCATCAGTCATCTCACAGGGCCTTATCCTCTTTTTCTAATGTTCCTCTGCATGTTACCAGTCTTCCTTTGTACTGGTATAAAGCATTGTGGATGATCACAGTGAATGGCGGTGCTGGCTCGAAGGGCCGAATGGCCTACTCCTGCACCTATTGTCTATTCATATGTTTGCACTTGTGTCATTCCCTCCCAATTAGCTGGACATTATTGCTTATGTTTGTAACGTTTGCTATAATATATGAATTTTGTGCTGTTCTTTCCATCTCAGAATTACATTGCCAGCTCTTCAGCTCATAAATTCTGGCTTTGGACAGGTCTCATGTCCTGTAGGATTTCATCCACTTTGCCAGGTCTGTTTAATTCAGAGACACTCTCTCAGTCCTGCATCTGAAATTCTGCTTACTATCCTGTCACAGATCAACAAATCCATCAGATCTCAGAAGTTACAATTCCCAGTCAACAACTGTGGTTAAATGTCTCCTCGTTCACCTAACATCTTCTGAGAAACTGTCCATCATGTTGTTGTATAGAGAGTTGCAGTACTTCCCAAAGGCTTTGAGAACTATTCAAATGTTTCATTTATAGGCCTGATTGTTCAGTGAAGTTGCCTGCTTCTTTATTTTAGAGTCATAGAGTCATACAGCACAAAATTTAGGTTCTTCCATCTACCGTGTCCATGCTATCAAATACTTATTAATAAGCAAATTAGTTTAAGAGAGTCATAGTGTTACAGCATTGAAAATGGACTTTAGCCCACCAAATCAGCACTGAATATCAAACACCTATTTACATTAATGTTACACTAATACCATTTTATTCTCCCCATATTCCCATCAATCCTCTCCTGATTCAATCATTCAATCACTCATCGGCACACTTTGGTCAATATATAGTAGCTGATTAACCTCCCTGATCTAATCTTTTGTTGCTTCAAAGTCCAGTGGTGGAGATGGCTCTATCTGCTCCATTCTTAAACATGTATGTTAACAGTGTACTTTTTAATAGAAAAATATTTACCACTTCCAGTCACTCAGCCATATGTCACCATGTGTCATCTGGATAGGATTATATCTATCGAGTATCTGGTCGCATAGATTTCACTGCTGACCAAATAACAACAGCTGAATCCAAAATCTGTATATTTCAATGCTCAAAAATCATTTCCTACAGCTGTCTATGTAGTATTTCTCAAAGGAAAGTCAGTGTCATGCAAAACAGCACTTGTGGTCAATAAAATATGCACAAACTTGCTTTGACAGCAAGTAGATAAATAAATGGTATTGTATTGTATTGTATTGTATTGTAAGTAGCTGTTCCTTCTTTAAAGAACATAGTTTTTGACGAGTCACAATGTAAAATATTCTCTGATATACTCATAAACCTGCAAGATGGTTGCCCTTCAACTTGATAACATCTCTGACTCAGAAATGTTTAAGAAAGAACTGCAGATGCTGGAAAAATCGAAGGTAGACAAAAATGGTGGAGGAACTCAGCAGGTGAGACAGCATATATGAAGAGAAGGAATAGGCGATGTTTCGAGTCGAGACCCTTCTTTAGACCGCTGAGTTTCTCCAGCATTTTTATCTACCTCTGATTCAGAAATGTTTAGTTCTCACAATTTTAATGTACAGGTGCACAACCTTTTATCCGAAAGCCTTGGGACCAGACACTTTTCGTAATTCAGAATTTGTCGGTCTTCGGAATGGAAATTTTTTTGCGTAGATTTTAACGGCTGGCTCAGTGGTAGAGTGCTCGGCTCATATCCGCAAGGTCGCGAGTTTGCGCCTTGATCCCGGCAGTTACTCGGTCGCGAGTTTGAGTCTTCAATGTCGTTTTTTCTTGCAGAATAAATGTCTGTATGAAATGCAGTGTGTTGAATGAATTCCTGAATTTGTAAATGTGCCCGCAGCATTGAATCACCTCTCGCACTCATGTCACCCTAGCGGGGCTACATGCCCTTAGGCGGCCTAGCTCGGGGATTCTTGAATCCCCGAGCTAGGTCGCGAGTTTGTGCCTCGATCCTGGCAGTTACTCGGTCGCGAGTTTGTGTCTTCAATGTATTTTTTTCTTGCAGAATAAATGTTTGTATGAAATGCAGTGTAGGAGAGGTGTACTGACTGTGTGGGCAGAACTTTGGAAGTGATTGCCCACCAGTCTAAAAAGCCGCTGTGTCTCCCTGTCCCTGGGATAGCAGGGGGCGATCAAACAGCACAATACCCCCCTCCCCCTCCAGAGGAATCCGCTCCCCGATGGGCCGCTACGGCGACAAGTGGCAGTTTGCCCACAGCCCGAGCTGCGCCCCCTCATCCGCCACCCCAAGAACAAGACGTACCTTGCACACCATCAGCTTCTTCCCCTACGTGTTCCTCTTGAGTTGGAGCGGGGCTGGGCCGGAGTTGCTGCTGGCTGTGGGTCTCTGGGATCTCCGTGCTTGCAGTGGGCCTGGGGGTCGGTGTCCCGTTGGTCCTGACGTCTCCGGCCACCCCCCTGGACTGGATCTGAGACTGGGAACTGTACCGCCCTTGCCCCCTCCCTCTGCAACTGCAAACAACCCCACTCTCCTGCAAGGGCGGTACAGTTCCCGGAGGATGGCAGGTGGCCGGAGACGTCAGGACCAACAGGAACCCGCTCCCCGATGGGCCCCTACGACGCCCCGAGCTGCGCCCCGTCATCCGCAACCCAGGTTCCTCTGTAGTTGGAACCAAAGATCTTTGGTTGGAACGGGGCTGGGCTGCTGCTGGCTGTGGGTCTCTGGGATCTCCGTGCTTGCAGTGGGCCTGGGGGTCGGTGTCCCGATGAGGGGGCGCAGCTCGGCGAACGGCTTCTGGTGGTCCTGACGTCTCCGGCCAGTTTGCAGTTTTCCTCTGTAGTTGGAGCGGGGCTGGGCTGGCTGCTGTTGGCTGTGGGTCTCTGGGATCTCCGTGCTTGCGCTTGAAAACGTTCACCGAGGGCGGCCCGCAGAGGTGACAGCAGAACCTCCGGTCGATCCTCGAAGGAAGGGGAACTAAATCCCCATTCATAAAAGAGAAGGCGAGGGTATATTAGCAATGTTACAAAATTTTGAGATTTTAAAAATCAAGTCTGCAATTTATCCCATCAGATAAAGCATAAAAATAAGTTTAATTTGACACCTAATTCACTTTCATATCTCAAGTATTTAAAAAGTTATGGCCATTTTCATACTGGGAAATGAGCATCTTGTTCCCTATTGATTTTCTATGGACATAACAAAAAAGCTGTGATCGTGAACAGTCAAAAGCCCATAACTTTCTTAAAAATTAAGAGAACTGAATGAAATTTTCAGTTATCATAGATTGAAGCATTCTGAAACAAATATAAAATAATCTTACTTGGATGACCTGAAATTAAAGCATATAATTAGTTAGTTACCTAATTGTAGCTAATTTCAGACTTCAATTACTAGATCTAAACATCTATCCATTTCTTAATAAATGATTAACATTTTTAAATAGCCTAAATGTCCAAATAATATTCACAAATAATTCACAATAAAACATGATTTTTAAATCTCATTTACATTAATTTATAGACCAAATGGAAGGAATTTAGTGTTCAATTGCTGTAAATAAATGCCCATTTAAATCAGCTTTCTAGTGAGATCCTGTGAACGCGCTGGTTTAGAACGTTCACATTGCGGTAGATTTGTGCCCTCAAATGCCCAGAAAAATACTGCGGGATATAATAGGCCCAAAATGAGCTACTCGCAATATTAAATTTTGTATAAAGGGATCTTTAGAAGCCCTTTTTAATGTAAAAATATACAGCATACCTTCAGTTATTTGCTTTATGAGACCCTGCGGTTGCTGGCGGTCGCGGGTTTAGAGATTGATTTTTAAACTACTATAACTATTTTACGAGGCCTTTAAAACTAATAATAGCTTTTGCGACGGGGTCTTCCAGCGATTTTTCGTTAATAATTAACTAGGCTGAACATCTTCGATTTGAACAGCCTAGAGAAAATCGCGTTTTAAACCCGCCCCCCTCTAAACGGCGGCAAAATCGCGCACACCCGGAGCGACAGATTTTCCGCGACGCTTCAGGTACGCTTTGCAACATACCTAGGTATATTGTGCGGGAAGGTTAATAATTGACAATATGCTGCTGCCTGCCCGCTGAGTTAAAAAGTTCCCACGCAAGACTCACGATACACTGTGTATCGTGAGTCTACCGTGGGAACTTTTTAACTCAGCGGGCAGGCAGCAGCAGATTGTCAATTATTAACCTTCCCGCGCAATATACCCTCACCTTCTCTTTTATGAATGGGGATTTAGTTCCCCTTTCTTCGAGGACCGACCGGAGGTTCCGCTGTCACCTCTGCGGGCCGCCCTCGGTGAACGTTTTCAAGGACCTTTCTTCAAGGACCGAAAAAATGGCCGCTATTCGGAGGTTTTCGTTATTTGGATCTTCGGATAAAAGGTTGTGCACCTGTATTATTAAATGGCATTACGTCTCTCACAATATGCTACATTTGTTCATGCCAAATAGTTCAAACTTTTCAGGATTTTAAGAGATGAAATTTAGCTAAGTATAATTTTATTTTCTGAGTTGCAGCAGGTCAACAAGAACAATGACTTTCAGCTGCATGCATTAAACAAAGGGCATATTGAAGACTGTGTACTCTGCTTCCATCAGTGGAGCACGGCATGCAGCCACTACTACAATATAGGTTTAGTGCATGGACTTGTGTTTTTGTGCCAGTATACAAGCTGCTGATTCTTCTCATGTCTATCGTGTAAAGCTCTGGAGTCTTCCATTGCCAGGCCCAGTGTTATCGTTTTATCCAGATCAGCATGGGAGGTCAAAAAGATTCCCAAGTCTGAGACATGAATGCTCCTTCAGTAAGTAGCCCAATTCCTAAAGCTTATTTAATTTAAAGCTTGTCAAATTACATGTCAAACCATATAATGGATATATCAAAGGAAAATAATACAAGATGTTGTATTGTCTTGAAGTTTGATCATTATGCATCGTGTAATTCAAAGAAAGATTAGATATAATTGAAGACATCATTCAAGTTCCACCAAGTCCATAATTTATTTTTATGCATCTCAACTGCTAATGCACTGAGGATTCAGAACATGAGCAAGGCAACCAAAGTATGCTATGCATGCCCAAGGACACTGCAGGCAACCCCTGCATTATGGAGGAGGATTGTGTACTGAGAACACAAACCTGATTTTCTGTGACGCAAAGCTGCATCATCCGTGCATTCTTCTGGAAATGCGAGTTACATTTTTTTTTGCTGTTTATTTATTTACTTTTTCTCACACACATTTTGTAAACTCAAATTTTATTCCATATCTTTTATGGTAGTGATATGCGAATTCCTTAAGGGTAAATGTCTACTACCAGACTGCCATCATGCTGGGACTGTCAGTACTTCACTCATTTTCTGTTGTATTTTGATGACCTGCTCTAGTCAAAAGCCTCACAATCAGAAACAGCCTTCCACCAGTGAAGCCTGTTTCTATGAGACTTAAAAGTAGCTTGTTTGATAATTTGTCCTGAAATCATCACTTAATCTATTTTATGTTTGGCCCCGGCCCCGGCCCCGGCCCCATCTCAATTTCCTGACAATAAGCTCATGATTAAAATGTTTGTTGGCCTGACTCAAACTTTCTGGCTAATATCTCTTTGCAGTGGCTAGCCAAGGCTTTTCCCCATTTTTATGCATGCTTCTAAATTGTAGACTAAATTATTGCATTGCAATTAATTTTAATTAGCACTCTTATCTTCACCACTCTCATCAGGTAGATTGCTCTGATACCCAAGGATGAAGGAGATGTTGGGATAACTATCTGATCTTTTGGAAGAACAAATGGCGGCCAGCAATGGTTGATGGTAAATGAAGAGTGCATGTTTGGTCTCAGAACACGATAGTAATACTAACACCAACAAATGAGTGCAAATGTCTGTCAGTATCATGTTGATGTTCACCCACCCAATTTTACTCTTTGATTTCAGAAGTCAGATATTTGTTGCATCTAGTAAACGTGCATACATTCACACACATACAAAAGCTAGATTCCTGTGACATTCTTAGAAATTTGATTTGATTTCTCTTTGGCATTGTACACACTTATTTAAGTGCTGGAGCCTCCAGTAAAACTTAACAGCAAGCAAGAGAGGGCCCAGAAGAGACATACACTAAAGAGTAACATGAATTATATTGGCAAAATTGATTGATTTAAATTAATGTCTACCATGTTGCAGCAAAAGGGATTCCAGCCAAATATAGTTCTGCTGAAACTGCCAGATTTTGGTACACAGAATATTTTAAAATGTGTATTATTTGTGCATTGCATAAACAAGCTCAACAGCTGATAAGCCAGCCCTGACATGCTGGGGATACCAGGATTTACAGATGAGCTCCAATTGTTTGTAAACAATTTGTTTTATGTGCTGAGTGAAGCAGATAAATGTCCGTCTGTTCAGCAATTTGTGAATCAATGGCTAACGACAAGCCCCTTGGCAGTTAGCTTGCTAATGAATGTACCATTATATCAAAGCACAGCGGGGAGGTAACCAACTCAAGCTTTAAATTTTCATTCAACTTTATCTTTTTTGCTCAATTGTAAGGCATATTTCAGTACATGTAATAAAAAGAATATAGTGAATAAAAGTTTCTTAAATTTGTTGAAGTTACAAAATAATAATTAAAGCAAAGATCAAACTGAAACTACAAAAACATTTTTTTGTAAATTCAATTTTATTTAGCTTTTAGCATGCATTATTTGAAAAGAATGGTTAAAGAAAATGTACTAATAATTTTCAAAGAGATCAAAATATATTTGAATGATTTGTATTTGATATCTGCAAAAGCAGTAATATTGCAATAAACTGTTATATGTTCTCTAGATACATGGTTGTTGGGTTAGTTCCTTCCTATTGTGTTATATATCATAGTATCATAGTAATTAGTCAATTGTGCACTTATTTATACTTAAGGAAAAATCTTCATCTATAGACTCATTAATTTCATAAATATACTAACCCTAGAATTCCAATAATCAAAATGGATTTTTATTTTATGAAGTTAACCATCTCCGATATCCAGGAGTGATGACAATAATATAATCTTGTACAGATATCACACGCACTTAAATTTACAATTACCTTTTTAATTATAGAAATTTATATAGCAATATTCATAATAATTTGAGAGCCCCCCCCCCCCCCCATCCCTGTAATTAGTCTGAAAAAGCATCCCAACCCATATGGGTCGCCTATCCATATTCTCCAGAGAGGCTGCCTGACCTGCTGAGTTACTCCAGCATTTTGTGTCTTTCTTTGGTATAAACCAGCATCTGCCAAAGATACTTTCCCTTATATATCATGAAATCTACAGCAAACTCAAATGCTCGGGTGGGGGAGCATGCCCTTTTAAAGCCACAAGTTCCAGTTGGTGTGACTCATACTAATTTCAGGGGAAATTGCTCAAGCAGTTCAAGAGTTTTACTGGAAGTTTTAAAAGAAACAATAAACACAAATTTTTGTTTTCCTTTTTAATAAAAAAATATGTAAAATTCCTTATCTATGACTTACTCTCTAAAAACTCACCATTTTTGAACATCTTAGGTCAGCTCTTCAAATTTTCTAATTATCTCTATTTCTATCCCATTTTGTCCAGCCAAAGATAATAGACACATTTGCATGCCACGAGTATAAGGAAGCTGAGAAATTACATTGCATCTTGCAGTTTTTTCTTTCTCATGATGACACTGGTAATTTAACTGGACTCTTTTGGGATCCCATTTCTCTGCCATAATTTTCATCGCAGTCCTGAAAAGTTTTTTGTTCAAGCCGCCAGCATCTATGTCTCATTGTATGGGATGACATTTTCCCCTATATAAAATTTCCTTTCAAGCATAATAGGGGAAATAAAACAGGGTTGTTCCTGAAGAACTTGCTTGAATACTGAGGAAGCTAGTTATTGTAGGTCACTGGTTTGCCACAAAAGCAAAGTAAGTCCCATTTGTTGCTTTAATGTTTCAAGCACTCTGACCCCAACATGGCATGGACCACGGTCACCCTTCTTGCTCCCCCTCAATGTCCAGATCTCAACCCAAAATCTTTGCTCCAGACTCTAATCCTTCTGTCTTGCTCCCATCCTATAAATGCCCTTGTGTAGAAGAAGGATCTCGACACCTATTCTTTCTCTCCAGAGATGCAGCCTGTCCCGCTGAGTTACTCCAGCATTTTGTGTCTACCTATAAATGTCTTACTTGGTTAATTCCAACTCACTGCAATCAAACAATGTGCAATGATTTATTGGAGCTAATCCCTCAGGTATGGAGCCACAGTGTCATTCAACACGGGAAACAAACCCTTCAGCCCAATTTGCCCATGCAGACTGAGACTCCGCATCTACACTAGTCCCATCTGCCTGCATTTGGCATGTATATTTCTAAACCTTTCCTTTCATGTACCTGTCCAAATCTTTTAAATAGTTATTATAGTACCTGCCAAAACTACCTCCTCTGGCAGCTCATTCCATATACCCAACTGTGAAGAAGTTGCCCCTCAAGTTCTTATTAAATCTTTCCCCTCTCACCTTAAACCTATGTCCTCTGGTTTTTTATTCCCTGTACTGGGTAAAGGACTGTGCATCTACCCCATCTATTCCCCCTCATGATTTATACACCTCTATAAGATCACCTCTCTTCCTTCTACACTCCAAGGAATTGAGTCCAAGCCTGCCCTGCCTCGTTCTAAATGCTGCCTCCTCAGGACTTCCAAGTTAAATACTGCCACTTTTCCCAGTGAAATACTAGAGATAAATGTTATTCAGGATTGGGGAACTTCAGAATATAATTTGCTCCAATCATTGCAAGACTGGGACTGGATGCTGGGGTTTATTTGGTTTGTGCTCACTTGGTTTGTGCTGCCTTTATTTTACATATACAGAAGCATGCAGCCATTCCAGATTTTGTGGCCATATTCAAAACAGGGCTAAAATCATCCATGAGAATGATCTTGTCCAAGGGATGGACGCAAGACAAGGGGAGGAGGGGGGTGTAGGGGAGCGGGGGGTGTAGGGGAGGGGGGGGTGTAGGGGAGGGGGGTGTAGGGGAGGGGGGGTGTAGGGGAGGGGGGTGGAGGGGAGGGGGTGGAGGGGAGGGGGGTGGAGGGGGAGAGGGGGTGGAGGGGAGAGGGGGGTGTAGGGGAGGGGGGTGTAGGGGAGGGGGGTGTAGGGGAGGGGGGTGTAGGGGAGGGGGGTGTAGGGGAGAGAGGGGCGGTGTAGGGGAAAGGGGCGGTGTAAGGGAGGGGGGTGTAGGGGAGGGGGGTGTAGGGGGAGAGGGGGGTGTAGGGGGGGGGTGGGGGGGGCAAGGGGGGGGGGTGTAGGGGAGGGGGGTGGTGGTAGGGGAGGGGGGTGTAGGGGAGGGGGGTGTAGGGGGGGGGGTGGTTGTAGGGGAGGGGGGTGTAGGGGAGAGGGGGGTGGTAGGGGAGAGAGGGGGGGGTAGGGGAGGGGGGGGTGTAGGGGAGAGGGGGGGTGTAGGGGAGGGGGGTGTGGGGAGGGGGTGTAGGGGAGGGGGGTGTAGGGGAGGGGGGTGTAGGGGAGGGGGGGTGTAGGGGGGGGGGGGTAGGGGAGGGGGGTGTAGGGGAGGGGGTGTAGGGGAGGGGGTGTAGGGGGGGGGGTTGGGAGAGGGGGGGGTGTAGGGGAGGGGGGTGTAGGGGAGGGGGGTGTAGGGGAGGGGGGTGTAGGGGAGGGGGGGTGTAGGGGAGAGGGGGGTGTAGGGGAGGGGGGTGTAGGGGAGGAGGGGTGTAGGGGAGGGGGTGTAGGGGAGGGGGTGTGTAGGGGAGAGGGGGTTGGTAGGGGAGAGGGGCGGTGTAGGGGAGAAGGGGCGGTGTAAAGGGGGGGTGGTAGGGGAGGGGGGTGGGGGAGGGGGGGTGTAGGGGAGAGGGGGGTGTAGGGGAGGGGGGGTGTAGGGGGGGGGGGTGTAGGGGAGGGGGTGTAGGGGAGGGGGTGTAGGGGAGGGGGGTGTAGGGGAGAGGGGGGTGTAGGGGAGGGGGGGTGTAGGGGAGAGGGGGGTAGGGGAGAGGGGGGTGGTAGGGGAGAGGGGGTGTGTAGGGGAGGGGGTGTGTAAGGGAGAGGGGGTGTAGCGGGAGGGGGGTGTAGGGGAGAGCGGGGGATTTAGTGGAGGGGGGGTTAACAGGGAGGAGGGGCTTGTGGGGAGAGGGGGGTGTAGGGAGAGGGGGGGTGTAGGGGCGAGGGGGGTGTAGGGGAGGGGGTTTCTGGTAGAGGGGGGGTAAGGGAGGTGGGATGTAGGGAGAGGGGGTGTAGGGGAGAGGTGGCTGTTTGTACGGGGAGAGGGGGGGTGTAGGGGAGAGGGGGTTGTGTAGGGGACGAGGGGGGTGTAGGGGAGAGGGGGTGTAGGGGAGAGGCGGGATGTAGGAGAGGGGCGGTTGGGAAGGGGTTTGTAGGGGGGGGGGGTGTAGGGGAGAGGGGGGTGTAGGGGAGGGGGGGTGTAGGGGAGGGGGGTAGGAGAGGGGGGGGTAAGGGGAGGGGGGTGTAGGGGAGAGGGGGGTGTAGGGGAGAGGGGGGTGTAGGGGAGGGGGGGTGTAGGGGAGAGGGGGGTGTAGGGGAGGGGGGTGTAGGGGAGAGGGGGTGTAGGGGAGGGGGGTGTAGGGGAGTAGGGGTGAGGAGGGGGGTGTAGGGTAGGGAGGGGGGTGTAGGGGAGAGGGGGTGTAGGAGAGGGGGGTGTAGGGGAGGGGGGTGTAGGGAGAGGGGGTGTAGGGGAGGGGGGGTGTAGGGGAGAGGGGGTGTAGGGAGAGGGGGGTGTAGGGAGAGGGGGGTGTAGGGGAGGGGGGTGTAGGGGAGGAGGGGGGTGTGTAGGGGAGGGGGGGTGTAGGGGAGAGGGGGTGTAGGGGAGAGGGGGGTTGTAGGGGAGGGGGGGGTAGGGGAGAGGGGGGTGTAGGGGAGGGGGGTGTAGGGGGGGGGGGTGTAGGGAGAGGGGGGTGTAGGGGAGAGGGGGTGTAGGGGAGAGGAGGTGTAGGGGAGAGGGGGGTGTAGGGGAGAGGGGGTTGTAGGGGAGGGGGGTGTAGGGAGAGGGGGGTGTAGGGGAGGGGGGTGTAGGGGAGAGGGGCGGTGTAAGGGAGGGGGGTGTAGGGGAGAGGGGGGTGTAGGGGAGCGGGGGGTGTAGGAGAGGGGGGTATAGGGCGAAGGGGGGGTTGTAGGGGAGAGGGGTGTGTAGGGGAGGGGGGTGTAGGGGAGGGGGGTGTAGGAGAGGGGGTTGTAGGGGAGGGGGGTGTAGGGGAGAGGGGCGGTTGTAGGGAAAGGGGCGGTGTAGGGAGGGGGGTGTAGGGGAGGGGGGTGTAGGGGAGGGGGGTGTAGGGGAGAGGGGGGTGTAGGGGAGGGGGGTGTAGGGGAGGGGGGGTGTAGGGGAGAGGGGGTGTAGGGGAGGGGGGTTGTGTAGGGGAGGGGGGTGTAGGGGAGGGGGTGTAGGGGAGGGGGGTGTAGGGGAGAGGGGGTGTAGGGGAGAGGGGGGTGTAGGGGAGGGGGGTGTAGGGGAGGGGGGTGTAGGGGAGGGGGGTGAAGGGGAGGGGGGTGTAGGGGAGAGGGGCGGTGTAGGGGAAAGGGGCGGTGTAAGGGAGGGGGGTGTAGGGGAGGCGGTTGTGCAGGAGGGGCGGGGTGTAGGGGAGGGGTGATTGTAGGGGAGGGGGGTGTAGGTGGGGGGTGTAGGGGAGGGGATGGTGTGAGGGCGGGAGTGTGTAGGGGAGGGGGTGTGGGGGGTGGAGGCAGGGTGTGGGGTAGGGTAGGTGATAGGGGCCAGGGAGGGGGTGGTGTGGGCCCGCGCTCGCAGAAAACAGAACACAGCCTCCGCTTGCAGAACACAGACCCCGCTGGCAGAACACAGAACACAGACCCCGCTGGCAGAACACAAAACACAGACCCCACTCGCACTTTGCTCACCACGCTCCTTCAGCTTTATTCTCGCGGCCGGTGATTGACAGCGGGTGCCGGAAGCGGCGTCGCTGTCCTGGCGAATAACAAACCAATGACTTTTCTAATATTTCACCGATTGGAACAAAATTTATTTGACATGCAGAGGAGGAGAATGGTGAGTAAGGTGGCGTAAAATCGTGGCGCTATGGGGGATCATTTTTGCGCAAATTTAATTACAACGCAGACCGGAAGTGGTCAAGATAGGGATGGGGGAGGGGGGGAGAGGAGGGAGATGGGGGGGGGGGGGCTGGTGGGGGATGAGAGGGGGGCGAGATGGGGGAAGGGTGGGGGAGAGAAGGGGAGAGGAGGGAGGGGGAGAAGAGGGGGTAGAAGGGCAGAGAGGAGGGGGAGAGAGGGGTGAGGAGGGGGTGGACTTGGGAGGGAGTCGGGGAGGAGAGGGGGTGGGGAGGAGGGGGGGTGGGAGGGTGGGAGGAGAGGGGGGGCGAGGGGGAAGAGGGTGGGGAGCGGGTAGGAGTGGTTAGCAGCGGGGTGGGAGCGGGTAGCAGTGGGGGGAGCGGGTAGCAGTGGGGAGGAGCGGTTGGCAGCGGGGGGAGCGGGTAGCAGCGGGTGTGAGCAGAAGGGAGTGGGGCGAGGTGGAAGGGGGGGTGTGGGGAGGGAGGGGCTAACACTCTGCTCACCCCGCACCTTCAGCTTTCGGCCTCGCACAGCAGATCCTGGTCCCACTCCGGCTTCACTCAGAGGCTTCCGGTTCAACTCATCAGCATCCAGCTGGTCGTGCTAGTCGCCGCAGAAGCAGCCCATGAGCTGCTCAATGCACAGCGCCCCTTCAGCTTTTTATTCTCCTCATCTCGTTATTGATAGCGAGTTCTGGAAAGGGCGGTTTTACGATTTTTAAACCTTCATAACATTTGTACTATTTCACCGATCGGAAATTTTTTTATTTGACTTGCAGCAGAGGAGAATGGTGAGTAAGGTGGTGAAAAATCGTAGCGCTATGCAGGATAGCTTTTGCACGCAGACCGGAAGTGGTCAAGATGAGGGTTTTAGTAATAGGACAGACAGACAGACAGACAGACAGACAGACAGACAGACAGACAGACAGACAGACAGACAGACAGACAGACAGACAGACAGACAGACAGACAGACAGACAGACAGACAGACAGACAGTTGTTCAAGAAGGAACGGCAGATGCTGGAAAATCGAAGGTAGACAAAAGTGCTGGAGAAACTTAGCGGGTGCGGCAGCATCTATGGAGCGAAGGAAATAGGCCAAGAAGGAACTGCAGATGCTGGAAAATACTTCACTCCACAGATGCTGTCTCACCCGCTGAGTTTCTACAGCACTTTTGTCTACCTTAGATAGACAGGCAGAGAGACAGACAGACAGACTAAACGCGGATCCGTTGGGTCCCGGTCCCCCAACGCAATATTCCACCATACACGACGCAATGTTCAGTCTATGTTCAGTCAGCAATTCCGGCCCGGCAAACCTTCCCCAATTGTGCACGGGCGGATACCTCTGGGCATGCGCGGGGAGACAGTGCCATTTTGCATCACTGATGTGTCATCACCGCAAATGTGAATTGCGACACGGCTGACAGGCCTTCCCCAACTGTGCAGGCGCGGCCGGCAAATGGGGGCGCTGTTTCAAGGTAATTTAAGTTTTAAATGTCAATAACTTGTAAAATATAACATCAATCTGAAGGAAACTTGTTTCATTTACATCGCAGGACAATGGTAGACAATCTGGTGAGTAAGGGGGCCTAAAATAGTGGTGCTATCCTGTACCATTTTGGCGGAGTTTTGGGAACACTTACAAACAAACAAACAAACAAACAACATGAGAGTTTTAGTAATAAACTAGACTAAGTGGGACCCGTTGGGTCCCATTCTCACTCGGGAGGCCTGGTCCCCTAACACAATATTCCACCACTCACGCTTCGACCCCAACTGCGCAGGTGCAGCTGAAAGGTTCCCGTTGTGATGCCCTTGATCCCCCCTCCTCACCTCAGCCCCTTGCCCTTCCCCCCATGCACACACTCCATCCCTCCTCAACCACTCGTCGAGCTCTCCGGCGGTGCAGCCATTGGGTTCCCATTGTGACATAGAACACGCAGGTATTACTGCGCAGGCGCAGCTAACGGGCACGGCAAGTGGAAAAGGGATTTATTAAAGCTTAAAATGTGAATAACTCTTAAAATATAACAACAATTTAAACGTTAAAGATGAGATTTATTCAGTCCATTCTTCCTTGTTGCGTCTCTTGTTGCAGCCGGGGAGGGGGACGGCTTCAGGCGGGGCCTGTTGGGGGCTGGAGCGCTGCCAGGGCCTACCGCTGCCTAGGCCTACTGCTGGCACAGGCTACCCCTGCCACTGTCGTGGCCTGCCACTGCCTATCGCTGCCGTGGCCTACTGCTGCTGCTCACCACTGGCTGCCGGTGGGGAGGCTCTGCCATGGCCTACCTCTGCCACTGCCTACCCCTGCCACTGTCGTGGCCTACCCCTGCCGCAGCCTATCCCCTGGCTCCGGCTCCAGCCTCAATCAGCGGCTCCCTGCCCCTGCTCTGGCTTCGGTCTCACGCAGCAGCTCCTGGCCCCGGCTCTGACCACACTCAGCAACTCCCGGGCCTGGCCTCGCTCAGCGAGTCCCAGCACCGGCTTCAGCTCCGGCCTCTCTCTGCGGCTCCCGGCCCTGCTCCACCCGCACTCAGTGGCTCCCGGCCCCAACACCGGCCGCACTCAGTGGCTCCCGGCTCATCCTGGTGGTGGTCGATGCAGCCCGCAGCCCACAGCCCGCAGCCCCCACTCGCTCGCCACACTCTGCCCACTCTGCTCCTTCAGCTTTATTCTCCTTGCTGCCATTGATTGATAGTGGGTGTCGGAACGTGCATCGCCATCCCAGTGAATGACAGGAGAGAAGACAAATCTGCTGATCAGAGGAGGAAACCAATCTGAAAATGCGGGTTTTTAATGATTTTTAAGCCTTAATAACATGTAATATTCCACCGATTGGAACTAAACTTGGTGCACTTGCAGCACAGGATAATGGCGAGTAAGGTGGCAAAAATTCGTAGCGCTATCGGATACCATTTTTGTGCAAATGTAAAAACAACGCAAACCGGAAGAGGACAAGTTGAGAATTTTAGTTATGTATAGAAGAGACAGACAGACAGACAGACAGACAGACAGACAGACAGACAGACAGACAGACAGACAGACAGACAGACAGATATAGATATATACTAGACCAAGTGGGGCTCGTTGGTTCCCAGTCACACGGAAAGGGCTGGTCTCCGAACGCAATATTCCACCACACATCTATAGCCCCCAACTGCGTAGGCGCGGCTGATGGGTTCCCGTTTTGTTGCCAGAGATCCCCGTTGTGACGCAAATCACTGCAACCCTCCCCAACTGCACCTCGCCATACATCTTCCTACCCCTATCCTCCATTCCCCCATCCCCTAGAACTCCCTCTCCCTCCTGTTCACCCTCCATGTTCTTTCCCCTCTCCTCCTCTCCTCCCCCACTCCCTCCCTGACCTCACTCTCCCTCTCCTTTCCCCTACCATTAGTCACTCCCTCCCTCCCTCCATAACCCCTCTCCCCTCCCTACCACCCTCCTCTCCCTCTATCTCCCTGCTCCCCCACTCCTCACCTCTCCCCTATCATACTCCCCCACTAAACACAATGTTCAATTAACATTAAACAACAATCCTCCCCTCCCCCACTTCCTCCCTCTCCTTACAACAATGTAACAAATCTCTCACTGGGTGTTTTGTCATTTGGTAACATTGTAACAAGCAGGGCAAGTTTTCAAGTGAAAAGTTTGATTTTTTAAAGTGAAAAGTTTGATTTTTTAAAGTGAAAAGTTAATTTTTCAAAGTTTAAATTATAACATCAATCTGAATGGAACACTGCTGTGTTTCTTAAAACGGACTGTTGTTTATGTAAATGAGATCCAGTGGTGACGTCATTGTGGGGTGGGACACTACTGACGAGCAGTTTATGTAAATGAGATCCCAATATGACGTAATTGTTGGATGGGACTGCTGATGGGCAGTTTATGTAAATGAGATCCAATTGTGATGTCATAGCTGCTAACTGCCAGTGCAGTTAGTGATTTTTCTCAAACTAGATTTTGTAAAGTTTAAAATGTGAATAACGTAAAATATAGCATCAATCTGAACGAAGCGTGATAAACCACCCACCAGGACAACGGTGTGTAAGGTGGGCGAAATATTGTAGTGCTTTAAATGTACCAT
Organism: Amblyraja radiata; assembly: GCF_010909765.2. Classification (NCBI taxonomy): domain Eukaryota; kingdom Metazoa; phylum Chordata; class Chondrichthyes; order Rajiformes; family Rajidae; genus Amblyraja; species Amblyraja radiata. Next base: position 7,525,766 of record NC_045967.1, on the reverse strand, counting down.
TTTGGCATCGATCCGGGAGCACATCCCACAGTTTAGTTTATTATCATCGCGTGCTAAAAACTGAATAGCCTTTGTTACATAGATACATAGATACATAGACAATAGGTGCAGGAGTAGGCCATTTGGTAGGTATGTTGCAAAGCCTACCTGAAGCGTCGCTGAAAATCTGTCCCAACCCGTGTGCGCGATTTTGGCACCGTTTAGAGGGGGGGGGGGGGGCGGGTTTAAAACGCGATTTTCCCTAGGCTGTTCAAATCGAGGTTTTTCAGCCTAGTTAATTATTAACGAAAAATCGCTGGAAGATTCTGTAGCTAGTTTTAAGGGCTTTCTTTACTTGTTACAGTAGGTTAAAAATTAACCTCTAAACCCCCGACCACCGACAACGGGTCGGATCTCATACAGGGGAAAACGGAAGGTAGGCTGTTTATTTTTACGTTAAAAAGGGCTTCTTAAGATCCCTTTATACAAAGTTTAATGTTGCGAGTAGCTAATTTGGGCCCCATTATATCCCGCAGTATTTTTCTGGGCATTTGAGGGCACAAATCTAGCGCAATGTGAACGTTCTAAACCAGCGCGTTCACAGGATCCCACTAGAAAGCTGATTTAAATGGACTTTAATTTACAGCAATTGAACACTAAATTCCTTCCATTTGGCCTATAAATTAATGTAAATGAGATTTAAAAATCATGTTTTATTATGAATTATTTGTGAATATTATTTGGACACTTAGGCTATTTAAAAATGTTAATCATTTATTAAGAAATGGATAGATGTTTAGATCTAGTAATTGAAGTCTGAAATTAGCTACAATTGGGTAACTAACTAATTATATGCTTTAATTTCAGGTCATCCAAGTAAGATTATTTTATATTTGTTTCAGAGTGCTTCAATCTATGATAACTGAAAATTTCATTCAGTTCTCTTAATTTTTAAGGAAGTTATGGGCTATTTGACTGTCCACGATCACAGCTTTTTTGTTATGTCCATAGAAAATCAATAGGGAACAAGATGCTAATTTCCGAGTATGAAAATGGCCATAACTTTTTAAATACTTGAGATATGAAAGTGAATTAGGTGTCAAATTAAACTTATTTTTATGCTTTATCTGATGGGATAAATTGCAGACTTGATTTTTAAAATCTCAACATTTTGTAACATTGCTACATTTGGCCCTTCCAGCCAGCACCTCCATTGAATGTGATCATGGCTGATCATACCCAATCAGTACCCCATTTCTGCCTTCTCCTCATATCCCGATTCCACAAACCCTAAGAGCTCTATCTAACTCTCTTTTGAATGCATCCAGTGAATCGGTCTCCACTGCGTTCTGTGGCAGAGCATTCCACAAATTCACAACTCTCTGTGTGAAAATGTTTTTCCTCATCTCAGTTCTAAATGGTCTACCCCTTATTCTTAAACTGTGGCCCCTGGTTCTGGACTCCCCCAACATCGGGAACATGTCTCCTGCATCCAACGTGTCCAATCCCTTGATAATTGAATGTGTTTCTATAAGATCCCCTCTCACCCATCTAATTTCCAGTGAACACAAGCCCAGTCATTCCATTCTTTCATCATATGACAGTCCCCCCATCCCGAGAATTAACCTTGTGAACCGACACTGCACTCCCCGAATAGCAAGAAAGTCCTTACGCAAATTAGGAGACCAACTGCACACAATACTCCAGGTATGGTTTCACCAGGGCCCTGTACAACTGCAGAAGGCCCTCTTTGCTCCTATACTTAACTCCTCTTGTTATAGAAACATAGAAACATAGAAAATAGGTGCAGGAGTAGGCCATTCGGCCCTTCGAGCCTGCACCGCCATTCAATATGATCATGGCTGATTATCCAACTCAGTATCCTGTACCTGCCTTCTCTCCATACCCCCTGATCCCTTTAGCCACAAGAGCCACTTCTAACTCCCTCTTAAGTATAGCCAATGAACTGGCCTCAACTACATTCTGTGGCAGAGAATTCCAGAGATTCACCCCTCTCTGTGTGAAAAATGTTTTTCTCATCTCGGTCCTAAAAGATTTCCCCCTTATCCTTAAACTGTGACCCCTTGTTCTGGACTTCCCCAACATCGGGAACAATCTTCCTGCATCTAGCCTGTCCAACCCCTTAAGAATTTTGTAAGTTTCTATAAGATCCCCCCTCAATCTTCTAAATTCTAGCGAGTACAAGCCGAGTCTATTTAGTCTTTTTTCATATGAAAGTCCTGACATCCCAGGAATCAGTCTGGTGAACCTTCTCTGTATTCCCTCTATGGCAAGAATGTCTTTCCTCAGATTAGGAGACCAAAACTGTACGCAATACTCCAGGTGTGGTCTCACCAAGACCCTGTACAACTGCAGTAGAACCTCCCTGCTCCTATACTCAAATCCTTTTGCTATGAATGCTAACATACCATTCGCTTTCTTCACTGCCTGCTGCACCTGCATGCCTACTTTTAATGACTGGTGTACCATGACACCCAGGCCCCGTTGCATCTCCCCTTTTCCTAATCGGCCACCATTCAGATAAAGTATACTTTCCTGTTTTTGCCACCAAAGTGGATAACCTCACATTTATCCACATTATACTGCATCTGCCATGCATTTGCCCACTCACCCAGCCTATCCAAGTCACCTTGCAGCCTCCTAGCATCCTCATCACAGCTAACACTGCCCCCCAGCTTCGTGTCATCCGCAAACTTGGAGATGTTGCATTCAATTCCCTCGTCCAAATCATTAATATATATTGTAAATAGCTGGGGTCCCAGCACTGAGCCTTGCGGTACCCCACTAGTCACTGCCTGCCATTGTGAAAAGGACCCGTTTACTCCTACTCTTTGCTTCCTGTCTGCCAGCCAGTTCTCTATCCACATCAACACTGAACCCCTAATACCGTGTGCTTTAAGTTTGTATACTAATCTCTTGTGTAGGACCTTGTCGAAAGCCTTCTGAAAGTCCAGATATAACACATCCACTGGTTCTCCCTTATCCACTCTACTAGTTACATCCTCGAAAAATTCTATAAGATTCGTCAGACATGATTTACCTTTCATAAATCCATGCTGACTTTGTCCAATGATTTCACCACTTTCCAAATGTGCTGCTATCCCATCTTTAATAACTGATTCTAGCAGTTTCCCCTCTACCGATGTTAGACTAACTGGTCTGTAATTCCCCGTTTTCTCTCTCCCTCCCTTTTTAAAAAGTGGGGTTACATTAGCTACCCTCCAACCCTCAGGAACTACTCCAGAATCTAAAGAGTTTCGAAAACTTATCACTAATGCATCCACTATATCTGCGGCTACTTCCTTAAGTACTCTGGGATGCAGCCTATCTGGCCCTGGGGATTTATCGGCCTTTAATCCATTCAATTTACCTAACACCACTTCCCGGCTAATCTGGATTTCACTCAGTTCCTCCATCTCATTTGACCCCCGGTCCCCTGCTATTTCCGGCAGATTATTTATGTCTTCCTTAGTGAAGACAGAACCAAAGTAGTTATTCAATTGGTCTGCCATGTCTTTGTTCTCCATTATCAATTCACCTGTTTCTGACTGCAATGGACCAACATTTGTTTTAACTAATCTTTTTCTCTTCACATATCTATAAAAACCTTTGCAGTCAGTTTTTATGTTCCCTGCCAGTTTTCTTTCATAATCTATTTTCCCTTTCCTAATTAAGCCCTTTGTCTTCCTCTGCTGGACTCTGAATTTCTCCCAGTCCTCTGGTAGGCTGCTTTTTCTGGCTAACATGAAGGCCAACAAGCCATTAGCTTTCCTCACTGCCTGCTGTACCTGCATGCTTGCTTTCAGTGACTGATATACAAGGACACCCAGGTTTCGTTGGACTTCCCCTTTTCCTCACCTGACACCATTCAGATAATAATCTGCCTTCCTGTTCTCGTCATCAAAGTGGATAACTCCCATTTATCCACATGATACTGCATCTGCCATGCATCTGCCCACTCACCCAACCTTTCCAAGTCATCCTGCATCTTCACAGCAACTTATTCACAGTTCACATTGTCACCCAGCTTTATGTCATCTGCAAATTTGCTAATATTACTTTTAATTCCTTCATCTAAATCATTAATGTATATTGTAAATAGCTGAGGTCCCAGCACTGAGCCTTGCGGTACCCCACTAGTCACCGCCTGCCATTCTGAAAGGGACCCGTTAATCCCTATTCTTTGTTTCCTGTCTGCCAACCAATTTTCTATCCATGTCAATACCCTACCCCCAATAACATGTGCTCTAATTTTGCCACTAACCTATGTGGGACCTTATCAAATGCTTTCTGAAAGCCCAGGTACACTACAACCACTGGCTCACCCATGTCCATTTTCCAAGTTACATCCTCAAAAAATTCCAAAAAATTAGTTAAGCATGATTTCCCCTTCGTAAATCCATGCTGACTCGGACTAGCATCTTCTGGATATTCCCAGAAATACCTGCCATTGCTGTACCACCGTCATCCCTGCAAGGGTCCCTTTCCAGTCAACTTTGGATTGCTCCTCCCTCATGCCTCCATAGTCCCCTTTGTGCAACTGCAACACTAACACTTCCAATTTGACCTTCTCTCTCCCAAATTGCAGATTAAAACACATCATATTATGGTCACTACCTCCTAATGGTTCCTTTACCTTGAGTTCCCTTATCAAATCCGGTTCATCACACAACACTAAATCCAGAATTGCCTTCTCCCTGGTAGGCTCCAGTACAAGCTGCTCTATGGATCCATCTCAGAGGCACTCTACAAGCTCCCTTTCTTGGGGTGCAGTACCAACCTGATTTTCCCAGTCTACCCGCATATTGAAATCTCCCATAACCACCGTAGCATTACCTTTGTTACATGCTAATTTTAACTCCTGATGCAACTTGCACCCTATCTCCAGGCGACTGTCTGGGGCCTGTAGATAACTCCTATTAGGGTGTTTTACTCTTGCAATTTCTCAGTTCTATCCATAATGACTCTACATCTTCTTATTCTGTCACCCCTCGCAAGGGACTGAATTTCATTCCTTACCAACAAAGCTACCCCACCCCCTCTGCCCACCTGTCTGTCTTTTCGATAGGATGTATACCCCTGAATATTCAGTTCCCAGCTCTGATCCTCTTGCAGCCATGTCTCTGTAATTCCCACAACATCATACTTGCCAATTCCTAACTAACCCTCATCCACCCTGAGGTAATCCAGCTGCTTCCACAGTTCCCTGTTAATCAGGAGCTACACCTGGACACAATGTCTGCAGGTGTAGTTGTCAGAAGCACCTGCGGTGTCCCTGACTTCCCACATCCTGCAAGAAACACACGGCACCATCTTTTCTGCCACTTCTTCAGTGGACAGAAAATCACAGCTTTCGAATCAAGTGTAGCCTCCTTGCCTCAGCACTACAGACTGATACTTTACTCACTAAGGTACTTCCCCTCAACAAGGCCTCTCCCCCTGGAACAAGTCCTACTTTTATTTGCTGTTCAATTAACCAATTAGCAAGTTTACAAATTTGGTGTTCCGGTTTTTAAATGACCAGCTCTGGAAAAACTTCTGCCGACAATCCCCGCACTCGCTCCTTCACCTGCTGCTCCTCTGCCAATCTGCTGCTGCTATCCAGTCAAAGAAAAGGCCACATATGATTATAATCATGCCGTCCACAGTGTACAGATATAGGATAAAGTGTACAACATTCAGTGCGATAAAGTCCCGTTCAAGATCGTTCAAAGGTCTCCAAAGAGGTAGATGGGAGATTAGGACGGCACTGTAGCTGAAAGTTGCTCAGTTTGTCTATAAAATTAATCACCTCTGTAAAATTACAGCGGACCACTCAGTTGCCTAATAACAGCGAGGAAAAAACTTTCCCTGAATCTGGAGGTATGCATTCTCAAACTGCTGTACCTCTTGGCTGATGGGAGAGGGGAGAAGAAGGAATGGGCGGAGTGAGTGGTCCCTGATTATGTTGATGGCCTTGCTGAGGCAGTGTAAAGTGTGGATGGAGTCAATGGAGAGAGGTTGGTTTGTGTGATGGTCTGGGCTACGTCCACAACTCTCTGCAATATCTTGCGGTCTTGGATGGAGCTGGTCCCAAACCATGCAGTGATGCATCCTTTCAACAGTACATTTGTTGAGGTTGGTGAGGGTTGTTGGGAACATGCTGAACTTCTAAGTCTTCTAAGGAAGTGGAGGCGTGGGTGTGCTTTCTTCGCCATCGCTTCAAAGTGGCTGGTCCAGGACAAATTGCCAGTGATATTTATTCCCAGGAACTTGAGGCTCTCCCCCGTCCCTATTTCCGTGCCATCAATGTATACTAGAGTGTGTGTGCTGCTTCACTTCCTGAAGTCAATCACAATCTCATTTGTCATGCTGACATTGAAGGAGGTGTTGTTTTGGCATCAGGTTACGAGGTTCTCAATCTCCTTTCTGTACACCGTTTCATCATGGGTTGATTTCTGGTGGTGACGTATGCAAGCTTGTAAATTGAGTTGGATTGGTATGTGGCTGCACAGTCATGAGTATATAAGTACAGTAGGGCAAAAAACATATCACTGAGCAATATCACAGGATGATTAGGGTCAACCCTACAGATTTCATGCTGGTGTCCTGCAAAGTGATCACCTAATCTGCTTTAGGCTTATCCAATATAGAGGAGATTATATTTTGAGCGCAAGTGTAGTACAATAGATTAGCAGAAGTACAGATTAATTGCAGTTTCACCTGGAAAAACGGATGGGTTCCTGAATAGTGGGATAGGATTTCAGCAGGTCCTTTCACCTCTAGCCATCCCAAATCCCATGCCCACACTGCCCTGCCTACATTGACTATTGAGGTAAGCCACACCCATACCTATTGATCAACCCCTCATCCATCTACCTATTAATCGGTACTGACCCCTATTTCTCTTATCCTTACCCCCACCCCTCCCTCCATCTCCGTAAACCCCAGAATTCAGTTCCAGTCTTTGGACCTTCCAAGTTTCCTTCACAAACATAATGGCAACGTACATGATAAAATGCCCTGGCTGCTCAAGGTTTGTTCAGTCGTATTGTAGGTTCCCAGTACTATTAATTGTTCCTACATCAGACCCATTATCAAGATGGTTGTCAGTTACTGTGAACTGTCTTGTTGCCATTCATGGTGCTGTCCATTTAGTAGGCGTTTCTGTTGATACAGTAACTTGGTAAGATTTATGGAATAGACATTGTAAATGATGATCGATTTAATCTTCCTGGATTGCACAATGAGTTAATATATGGGATCTTGTTAATTGAAGCATGAGCAATCTACTAACCAGCTAACCAAATTTGTGTCAAATAATAGTAAGATTAAACGAGAACTTACCAGTTTGAAGTTTGATCTTCATTTTATGAGGAGTTACAATGAGGGACTACGTGAAGAACCCCGTCCAGTTGCACGTGCGTCAATCTTCAAAGCAGCGGTGTGAAATCACAGATGATAGTGACTGAAGTATAATAGTAAGATGAGAGAAGACTAGAACTACCAGATGACCTTTATGAATAAAGATCAAACTTCAAACTGGTAAGTTCTCATTTAATCTTACTATTTTACTTCGGAGTCACGTGAAGATTTCAAAGCTCTTTCATGCCATGAGAAACGAGTCTACACAACCACAACTGCTCCATTGACAAATGAGGGAAAACATTCTTAATGCATACAGTCATGACATAGATTTAAACATGCTGATGCTGTTAAATGAAGTAATAATAATAGTCACATCTCTCATCCGGATGTTGTCCAGCAGAACGTAATTAACCCTTGCTGCTGCTGTTATAGCAGCCCTGGTGGAGTGAGATCTGGAATCAGTATCTACTCCTGCATAACTCAACTCCGTTTTAACACCTGGAAATGGTCTGAACAGATACGTTCTTATAAAGTTTTTGTAACTAACAATCATAGCTAGCTCAGAGCCTCAAAGGCTCTTGGTGACCTTGACGTATTGTTGTATATGTGTGCCCTCACATAATGAAAGGTCCCTGGGTATGCCTTGACCTATTTTGAGACCTGACACTCCAACTGCTCTGCTTATATAAATTCTAACATAAAATACTATACATATTATTTACAGATGTAAGCATCCTGTACTGTTGCAATTATGTAGCGAGTGACCTGTTGCGCTAAACCAGCGCCAGGAGGATAACTACCTAATGAGATCCGGCCCAAGCTAAGAATGTAGCTGGAACCCCCTGGTTAAATAGTGTTAACACAATGTCAACATCCCATACTGCATTGTACTTGTCCTGGGAAAACTTGTGTTAAAAATATCCTTTATTAACTCGATATCCAGGGTGAACCCAACAAAGTGGATCTCGTTTGCTGCAGCAAATCTGATGGAAAGCACCTTGGCACAGTTAATGACCCTATAACTCAATATTGTCAAAGACCATTTAAAATGAACTCCAAGAGCTCAGAAATCTGTACTATTTTAAATGTAACATGAGCATTAAATAAACGCTTCCCATCTCCTGAAGAAGCAAAGTACTGCTTTTTTGGTACTATTCCAGCACTCTGAATACATGCAAGAATAGGTGTGACTACCGAAGCTGTAGGCAGTCTATTGAGAATCTGTAGAACATAAATTGATTTTATCATGCAACGCTGATTTCCCGGGCCACAGGCTGAACCAGCAAAGTTACGTTTAGAATAACCATATAAGGTTGCATTATTATTATTCCCGACAAATCGGGAATCAAACTGCATAGGCCAATCACACAGCAGGAAACCTAAAGCGGGCTCTTGATGACTTTATTTGAAGACCCGACTGATGAAGCAAAATGGAGGAAGACATAAAAGAACATTCCTCCTGCTTGTAGCGAGAATGTATCTTTCGCCACTGTTATGCCACATATTTTTGCAACCTGTGAATTAGCATGAAAACAACATATCTATACTCGGTGTTGCATTGAATCAGAATTTCATAAATACGGTGTGGTCCAACACCCATTCTGTGTTGTCATTGATCTGTACTTGATGATACTCCAGTGGCAAATGGGATTATGTACCTATTACAGGATTCTTTTACTTGATTGCACCCACTTGACTATCATATGCCACCATCATAGTGTATCAACATTAAGTTGAGCATGCAGATATGCATATTCGCTCAATCACTCTTTAACCCATAAAATGCACGTAGGGTCTATAGATAGTTGACATCAATAATTGAAGAGTTAATAACTCATGCAAATCTCCTCCACCTCCAACTAGAGATGACATTTGCAATTTCCCACCTTAGGCCATTAGCATCATTTTGCAATATATTGATCAAACTACTGGAGCAATGCTGAATACTGTTTGTCCATCATAGTGACTTTAGTAGCTTCAGCTGGTAATAGCAAAGGTGTGTTATCAATGACCTTCATGGCACTTTAGAATGCTGTCAGTTCTCCCCCCTGCACAGCTGCATCACATCTATTACATTGCCAATTAGTCTAATGAATAGAAAGCTGCTTTATAACAACAAGGCTGTTCCAGGTTTCTATTGACTCCAATCTGTTGCCCAGGACGGAGTCACAGGTCAACTATCCATTTGATAACAACTTAATTTTAACTGGATAGAGGAGCCCAATTTCTCAAGTAGCTTGAGACTGAAACAGTGGATTTTAGCCAAATGCAGCGTCAAAATATCATCCAGACCATACATAACAAGTGTTTTTGAACTCTGAGTAGTCCTCTTTGAATGATTTATGTCATCATACTATTAAATTGCCTCATCATAGCAATGCCTCCAAATATTTACAGTGATCCGATGATCACTGTAAATGGAAACACCCGATGAAATCAGTTTAATCAGCCATCTTTCATAATGAACAGGCCATGCCTGCCTTCATTTCGTGTCTGCCCTGAACGGCAACTCTGGCCCGATTACCGATAATTCTAACATGTCCCAAGACAACTTTTGCCACAATTCTGACCCTGCCTTGAAAGACAATTCTGCCCATATTTCCGAGCCTGTCTCGAAGGCAAACCTGGCTAAAATACTGAACCTGCCTCAACACAATTCTGGTCCAATTCCAACCTGCTTGGAATGCTAGTAATGTCCAGTTTTACCTGGTTAAATGTCTCTGAGTAGATGACAATGTCTTAATCATTTGTGTATTGTACAACCAAGTGTAAATCTTACCAACTTGTACGTGGTCCCTTAGTTGTAGAGTAACTCTGGTAGAGTGCATGGACCCTCTGGCCAGCTTTCACGCTGCTACCAGCTTCAGTGAACCACTTACTGCCGATGAAGCCGTAGGGTGCGTTGTCACCGAAACTATGAAGCCCTGCTCGTCGTTGGCCTAATTGGTCCAACAGCTTATGCTTCGTCCTCCAGGTTTTGCCTGTGGAATAGGTCTTACCTGAATAGAAGATTCGGCGCGTGGCTCTAACGTCCCCTGATAGCGGTGTTCACTGCATTGTGTTGGGATGGCAACCTTGCTGCCAGGACTGGTACCTCTGACGTGTCCTTCATCCCTTGGGATATGCTCCACGGCTATACCCTCAGTCTCGGCTTCAGATTTACACTGACCCGGCATGCTCTCCTCCTCCACGAGGGAGACATTAAGCAGCCCTGCTACAAGGTGCTGCTGGCGCAGCCTAGACAACAGGCCAACGCTGGCATAGACGCGGCGCCAGCCTAATACTGACCCGGCAGCTTCCATGCCTTGGGGTATGCTGTTCTGCAATACCTCCAACTTCAGGGTCAGAACAAAACTGTCCCGGTACGCTCACCTCCTCCATGAGGGAGACATTATGCAGCCCTTCTAGAGGTGCTGCTGCCATACATTAAGCAGCCCTATTACAAGGCTCTGCTGGCGCGGCCTCTCCCATATCCGGCACTGCCATAGACTCGGCCTCCCCATTAAGCAGCCCTGTTACAAGGCGCTACTGGCACGGGCTCTCCCATATGTCCAACACTGCCATAGACTCGGCATCCCCATTAAACAGCCCTGTCTAAGGCGCTGCTGGCGCGGGCTCTCCCATAGTCCCGCGCTGACACAACTCCTGCTGTTGGGGTGTATCTAGATGGAGCCTCCTCTCCATTAGGAGCTCCATCCTGGCCAACCTCCAAATTTTCTAATTACCGGAAAGGAACCCTCCCGGCACCAGGGCTGACCATTTTGGTCGGTTTACCCCATATCTTGGGGACCACTGCGGTCTGGGCACCGCATTGCTGCTGGATTTCCCCTCCCCGGGAATCCCAGCGTCTATATGTATTACCGGAGGGAAACCCTACCGGTACCAGGGCTGACCGTTCCGGTCCATTTAACCCCAAACCTGGGGACCCCTGCGGTCTGAGAGCTGCATCACTGCTACCTGGGAACCCCAGCATCTATATGCATATTGGAGGGAAAACCCTCTCGGCACCCGGTCTGCTGGAGGTCCCCTCCCCGGGAACCCCAGCGTCTACATGCCTATCGGAGGGAAACCCTCCCGGCACCCGGAGCGCCTGGAAATCACTGACCACCCCATCAGCGACCAAACTCGCGAAACCCGACATTCCCCAGCTATCCGCTTCCGCAGCGAGAACCGGGGTTACCCCTCAGCCCATAGCTGGTTCCCTCGTCGGCCCTCGCGAATCATCCGGCAGGAAACCTGTGCAACAAGAGGTTCCTGCAAGAAAACAAAACAGGTAAGAAACACAAACTTACCTGAAGTTTATACTTACTGCTGGAGGAGCTCCAACCGGTCGCCTGCACCAATGCGTCTGACGTAATGACGCACGTGCGGCTGGACGGGGTTCTTCACGTAGTAAAATGCAGTATAGGAAAAGGACATTTATCCTTTGTATTTAATTATTGAATTGGATCATCACTAAACCTGATCCAAATTCTTTACACAAACCCTAGCTCTGCATCCTTCTATACCTTTGATGAGGAAAATATCTGTAAATCAGATTTTAAATTATGAACAAAGGTAGGATCTAATGCTTTTTGTGGATAGAGTTACATGCTTCTAGCGCACATCAATTATGTGCACCTTTCATTCATTCATTCATTCGTTAGATCATGCATTCATTTTTTAGTAACCCAGAAAAAAATACTATAACCATTTGACAGTTTCAAAAAACAGCTTTGAATTCAACAATACCTGTACTTGAAGAAAGAAATATAAGCCTGATGGCATATGAAAGTGGGAAATTAAATTAAACTGCAGTAGGACACTGATTTGACTCAGCTCTGGGTATACTCAACAATCAATCACTTTCGTTGTTAATGTTGAAATAAGATCAAAAGAACAGTTTGCATCAATATTGCATTTAGAATTTACTGAAGTAAGACTTGAGTGTTGAATTTTACAGAGGTGATGAATTTTATAGACAAACCTAGCAACGTACCCCAAAAATTCATGTTTTCACCGTTTCTGACATTTTCTAACCTACTGGTTATTGAAACCTAAAAATAATTTACAATATTCAAATAATATTTGAATGCATCTATACATAGTTGCAGCAGGATATAGTCAACTGGCCTTGTATGGTTTGTAACCCGATTTCTGTGAAAAATGGTGGATTAAAATCAGGGACTAAGCGTGGAATGCAAATGGAGCAAGTTTCAGTACGGGGATTTTCGTGCCCCTGCCACAGGACCGCGACCTCTGCAGTGTCTTCCACAGTTAAAGCACACTTCGTCAGCACCTGTAAGATTAATTTCTGTGCAGTGCAAAAGGGGACATTGTGGGCAGGTCCCAGGTTTCCACTGAGAACCTGATTCTGACGGGTCTCCATTAAGTTATTTACCGACTCATTTTTCTCAAGACCCTACCCATGATGCTTTCCCAAATTAAACCATTGCAGCCACTTGTGAATTTTGAGTTGAATTACTCGGAAGCCTGAAGTTGGTTGATATAAAAATCTTTATTTGTCAAGAGAACCAGTCATTCTCTTGGAGACCCTCTTGGTAGAATCTCCAAACTCAAAATATATTGAGTTTATAAATATTTTAAATGTAAAGACAACCAAAAATGACTAACTGCAAGTTTGATGGCTATAATCATCTACACTCTGAATGTAGGCTAGTAACATTGTAGAATTATATAACTCCAGTGGAAGCATATTGTAGTTGCAGGACACCTCTTCATATTCAAACACCTTTACACGTCCCTGAGTGAACCTACATCTAAGCCAATTATCAGCCCTAACAAGCTATCTACAAGATTTCAGCAATTATTTCAATAAAATGTTCCTCCAAGCATTTGAACACAAACACTTGGATGCAATTATCCTCTTGATGACTTCAATCAGTGTTTAAAGATGGTGATTTTATTGATCATTGTATTCTGCTTGCTCTCTCCTCCCAGGCTGGCCCATCTTCACCCATTTGGACACATAACTTTAGGAGTCAGTAGGTACTTTGTGGACGAGGGACATCTGCTGGGAAAATTAATTAATTTTATTTCATATACAAGGTTCACAATTGGCAGTTCATGTTCTCTGCCATGTCGGAAGATTGTCCAAGTCAGAATAACTCTCTCTCTCTCCCTCTCTCACTCCCTCACACTCCCTCTCTCTCCCTCTCTCCCCCCCTCTCTCTCTCTCTCTCTCTACCTCTCTCCCTCTCCCTCACTCTCTTTCCCCCTCTCCCCCCCCCCCCCATTTCAAGGCTGCGTGCTCAACCCCCTGCTCTACTCACTCTATCCTCATGACTGTGTAGCCAGACACAGTTCCAACTCCATTTACAAATTAATCGGCGACACCAGCGTCATTGGACAAATTACAGATGATGACGAGTTAGAGCAAAGGAGGGAGATTGATCGACTGATCGGGAGTGCCAGAACAACAACCTTGCTCTCAGCGTCAGTAAAACCAGGGAACTGATTGTTGACTCTGGAAGAGGACGGCCGAAGATCCACAAATCTGTCTTCATCAATGGGACGGTGGTGGAAAAAGTCAAAAACATCAAATTCCTGAGCATCCATATCTCTGAAGCTTTGTCCTAGACCCAGCACATTGATGCAATCATAAAAATAAAAAAAATGCCTCTGCTTCCCTAGAAGACTGAGGAGATTTGGCATGTCAGCGAATATTCTCGTGAGCTTCTACAGGTGCACAGCAGAGAGCATATTGACTGGTTGCATCGCGGCCTGGTTCGGCAACCCAAACGCCCAGGAATTAAGAAGATTGCAAAAAGTGGTGATCGCTACCCAGTCCTCAACATCAAAGGGATCAGCAGGAGTCGCTGCCTCAAAAAGGTGGTGGCTGCTGCAAGGTCTTTTGTGGAAGTCCCTTGCTAATTGTCCTCATTGCTGGCACGCTAATCAAGTCCTCTCTGGCCTTGCATCAGCTACATTCACCGCTACTATCATCTGAGACCAACACCACCCTGGCCACGCTCTCATTTTACTCCTGCCATCAAGAAGAAGGTATAGACACCATAAAAATGTAACATCCAGGTTGAGGAGCAGGTTCTACCCAACAACCAACAGGTTATTAGACACTACAACCTCCAAACTATGTAGACATTGTTTTTGACTATTGATATGTACATATAATAAATAAACAACACAAAATAGTTCAAAGGTTTCAAAGGTCTTTTATTGTCACTTGTACCACTTAAGGTACAGTCATATTCATATTACCATATAGCCATACTAAAAAAAAGCAACAAGACACACAACTACATAAAAGTTAACATAAACATTCACCACAGCAGAGTCCCCACATTATTCACTGTGATGGAAGGCAATAAAGTCTAATTTTCTTCCCTCATTTTCTCCCGCAGTCGAGGCAGTTGAACCATCTGTCGGTGCGATCGAAGCACCCGCGTCGATGCGGTCGAAGCTCCCGTAGCTTGGAGCTCCTGAAGTCGGTCTCTAACCAGAGACCGCGAGCTCCACAATGTTAATGTCCGCAAATCTCCCGCGGTTGGAGCTCCCGAAGTCGGTCTCCAGCAAAGGCCACCAACTCCTCGATGTTAGGACGCAGTGCGTACGGGGATAAGATATGGAAAAAAATCACATCACCGTCAAGGTAAGAGATTAAAAAAAAGTTTCCCCCAACTCCCCCCTCACATAAAACAAGTTAAAGAACACTGAAACATACATTTAACACAAACTATAAAACAACAGAGAAGAAGGGACAGACAGACTGTTGGCGAGGCAGCCATTCTGGCGCCTCGTGTGTGTGTGTATCTATATTACAAAAAGTAGGACCTTGACCGCTTTTGGCTCGCTGTGCTTTGATTTCCGAGAGAACGGCGCCACCTACAGCCGTCATTTTTGGCCACCTCACTCAGAGCCCCCCTCCGCCTGCCTGGACTGGGACTTCCCATCGATGAAAAATCAGAGAGATATTAATGTTTTTTTTTAAATTGCCTTTTTCTCTGCTGCCCCTGCTGGTGGGAGAGGGGAGGGGGGAGGGACTATAAAACCCGGAAGTGGTGTGCCTCACTCAGTCTCTGCAAGATGGAATAAGCCAGAGGGTCACGTGTATCTGAGCTCTTACTAACACTGAACACATGTCTACTCAACTGGGAGTGCCCTTAATGTGGTTTGAAAATGAAAATATGGTTGGTTTGAAGTAAACAGGCACTGCAAGCAAATGGTTGCTTGGGGCGTTTGGGTTGAAGTGAAAAGGCACTGCAGGCAAATGGTTGTTTGGGGGGTTTGGGTTGAAGTGAAAAGGCAATGCATGCAAATGGTTGTTTGTCTAAACTTGACAACTTCCTGTTTGCAATATATTGATTTTAGATAAAACACTACCACTTACGGCTGTGATTTTTGGCCATCTTACTCAGTCCCCCTCCACTCATCAGGTGCAGAGGATTCTTCCCATCAATGAAAAACAAAAATGTTATTAGTGTTTAAAAAATGTTGAGAATCTCTCTCCTGTCAATCACGTCATGAAGGCCACACCTTTTCCGGTGGGAGGGGGAGGGATTATAAAACCCGGAAGTGTGGGTGTGGCTCAATCTTTGCATAATGGGGGAGGGAGAGGTCACTACTCTGTCTGAGCTGTGAATCAACTGAACACACAGAATGTCTACTGAACTGTGAGTGTGGTGTTTTGTGTGGTTTTATGGTAGTTTTTATGGTGGTTTCACCCTACTTGAAATAGTATGAAACTGCATTTGAATGTGGTGGCCTTGCATGAAATGGTATGAAACTGCATTTGAATGTGATGTTGTTGCACCCTGCATGAAATGGTATGAAACTGCATTTGAATTTGGTGGCTTTGCACCCTCCTAGAAATGTTATGAAACTGCACTTGAATTGGGTGGCCTTGCACCGTGCTCGAAGTGGTTGGAAACTGCACTTGAATTCGGTGGCTTTGCACCCTGCTTGAAGTGGTAGGAAACTGAACCTGAATTTGGTGGCCTTGCACCTTGCTTGAAGTGGTATGAAACTGCACTTGAATTTTGTGACCTTGCACCCTGCTCGAAGAGGCAAGAAACTGCACTTGAATTTGGTGGCCTTGCACCCTGCTTGAAATGGTAGGAAAATGGGTTTGAATTTGGTGGCCTTGCACTCTGCTTGAAATGGAATTTCAATGAATAGCCATGAGTCAACTGCCAGCCCACCAGCCGTGAGTGAGCTACCAGCACATCAGGCTTGAGGGACTGAGCTGCCACCCCAAGAATCCATTTGGCCGACAATGTCCATACTAGCCCTCTGGAGACCAGTAGTCCCTGCAGCCAACAACACCCATACCAGCGCTCCAGAAAGCGCCCCCCCCCCCACTGGCCACCAATATTGGAATTGGAAGAGGTGGAATATTGTGTCGGGGGACCAGCCCTCCCGTGTGAACATGGGACCCAACGGTTCCCACTTAGTCTAGTATATATATATATATATATATACACCAAGGCAATATTCCACCACTGACCCATAGTCCCCAACTGCACAGGTGCGACTGACGGGTTCCCGTTGTGATGCCAGAGATCCCCGTTGTGACCCGAGTCATGACAAACCTCCTCCAACTGCTCCTCACCATCCCTCTTCCTACCCCTATCCTCCTCCTCCTCCTCCTCCATTCCCCCTCATCCCACAGCGCTCCTTCCCCCTCCTCTTCACCTTCCCTCTTCTTTCCCCTCTCCTCCTCCCCTCCCCCACTCCCTCCCTCACCTCTCCCTCCGTCTCCTTTCCCCTACCCTCACGTACTCCCTCCCTCAATCCATAACCCCTCTCCCTTCCTCTCCCTCTATCTCCCTGCTCCCCCACCTCCCCCCTATCCCACTCCCCCACTCCCCCTCCTCACCTCACCCACTGCCCTCCTCTCTCTCTATCCCCCACTCCCTACCTCCCCCACTCCTCTCCCTCTATCCCCCTGGCCCCCACTCCTCACCTCCCCCCATCCCATCCACACACAATGAAAAGACTGTTGCAGCTCTGCTAGCTAAGTTGTGTACACTACTGGTTGTGTGTGTTTTTGCTGCCCCAACCTTGTCCATGTTATTTCTTCCTTTTCCGAGTCAACAAGAGCTAGTATATGTGTTCAAGAAGGAACTGCAGATGCTGGAAGATCGAAGGTACACAAAAATGCTGGAGAAACTCAGCGGGTGCAGCAGCATCTATGGAGCGAAGGAAATAGGCGACGTTTCGGGCCGAAACCCTTCTTCAGACTGATGGGGGGTGGGGGGAAGAAGGAAGGAAAAAGGGAGGAGGAGGAGCCCGAGGGCGGGGTGATGGGAGGAGACAGCTCGAGGGTTAAGGAAGGGGAGGAGACAGCAAGGGCTAGCAAAACTGGGAGAATTCAACGTTCATGCCATCCGGACGCAAGCAACCCAGGCGGAATATGAGGTGCTGTTGGGAATGGGAGGGGGAGTTGAAGTGCTGAGCCACCGGTAGTTCAGGTAGGTTATTGCGGACTGAGCGGAGGTGTTCGGCGAAACGATCGCCCAACCTCCGCTTAGTCTCCCCGATGTAAATCAGCTGACATCTAGAGCAGCGGATGCAGTAGATGAGGTTGGAGGAGTGTTGTATCTCCTCCAACCTGGCGTGTTGTATCTCCTCCAACCTCATCTACTGCATCCGCTGCTCTAGATGTCAGCTGATTTACATCGGGGGAGACTAAGCGGAGGTTGGGCGATCGTTTCGCCGAATACCTCCGCTCAGTCCGCAATAACCTACCTGAACTCCCGGTGGCTCAGCACTTCAACTCCCCCTCCCATTCCCAATCCGACCTCTCTGTCCTGGGTCTCCTCCATTGCCAGAGTGAGCAACACCGGAAATTGGAGGAACAGCACCTCATATTCCGCCTGGGTTGCTTGCGTCCGGTTGGCATGAACGTTGAATTCTCCCAGTTTTGCTAGCCCTTGCTGTCTCCTCCCCTTCCTTAACCCTCGAGCTGTCTCCTCCCATCCCCCCGCCCTCGGGCTCCTCCTCCTCCCTTTTTCCTTCCTTCTCCCCTCCCACCCCCCATCAGTCTGAAGAAGGGTTTCGGCCCGAAACGTCGCTTATTTCCTTCGCTCCATAGATGCTGCTGCACCCGCTGAGTTTCTCCAGCATTTTTGTGTACCTAAGAGCTAGTATATACTTGCATGTACATGTCCGTAGATGTATTCCCAGGATGGTATCCTCATTATTTAGACTGTCCCAGAAACACACAGAGAGGTGCATTGAAGTTATCGATCCCCCCTATGCCCACAACTATAAACAGCTTTCCCAGTTGTAGGGAAGGATACATCAGTAATTGATACCAATGTCCCTGTATGCATTAGCATATCAAATTGCCAGCCACCTAACAATGCATTTGTGTCTACCATTAGGTTACCAGTGCAGGCTATGGGGTCTGCTGCAAACTATTTGTCTGACCTGGATCTGGTCAACAGTCAGATTAAACAGAAATGGTGCTGAAGGGGTGGGAGATTGAGGTACTGTTGTGTCTCTGCTTGTTTTGGTAGGTCACACTCACACTTTCATCCTTTGTTAGGACACTGCCTGTAACCATGGCCTGCATGGCCACAGCTCCAACACCTTATCTCCTTTACTCTTCTATGTCTTATGCGGAAGTCCCTTGCTAATTGTCCTCATTGCTGGCACACAAAGCAAGTCCTCTCTGACCGCACAGCAGGTACATTCACTGCAGCCATCGTGTGACCTCTCTTCCCTTTTCTTCGGTCTATTTCCACAGTCCATGCTACTATTGCAAGGTAGGTGGATCCTAAAGTTATTCCCAAGTCCAAAACCTCCCTCTCCCTCTCCCTCGCCCTCGCCCTCGCCCTCGCCCTCTCCCTCTCCCTCTCCCTCTCCCTCTCCCCCCATCTCTGGATTGTCCCTTTCCTTCTCTGGTTCTGCTATTTATGTACTGTGTGCCTCTTGCTGTTGTCCGTGCTCAGTAGGTACTATCCTGAACAGCTGTGTCAGGGAATGACCGCTCCTTCAAATACCTCCATACCAATTCCCATATTAAACAAAAGACAAGGGAAGGACAAAAGACACACTTAAAATTTGAGAATTCATTGTTCATACCATTGGGTTGTAAGGAGCCCATGCAGAATATGAGATGCTGTTCCTCCAATTTGCCATATGGCCTCACTCTGGCAATGGAGCCCCAGCACAGAAAGGTCAGTATCGTAATGGGAAGAGGAGTTAAGAGGACCATAACCCTGTTTGATGCGCCAAGTGACAAAATATGTCTGGTCTGGAAGCGTTTTACACCTGTATCACAATGTTGCAAGATAACTTAAGATGAAGATTTCCGATTTGATGTAGGCCAATTAATAGACAATAGACAATAGGTGCAGGAGTAGGCCATTCGGCCCTTCGAGCCAGCACCGCCATTTAATTTAACTCATTTTCAACTGATGCATACGAGAACAATGTACATTACAACAGATATTCTGAGGACTGGTTCTTCTTGAATTAATGGTTGCTATATTTTGATAACCTCTGAATAATTACGAACACCAACCCTCTACCCTATTAATCAGTCAAGCTGGAGTCTCCCCATCTACTGATCACAGAACTGTCTACAGCTCATCCAACATCAGGCAATGCTGCTGAAATACGCTAGAGGCAGGAAACATGTTCCCCATGTTGGGAGAGTCCAGAACCAGGGGCCACAGTTTAAGAATAAGGGGTAAGCCATTTAGAACAGAGATGAGGAAACACTTTTTCACACAGAGAGTGGTGAGTCTGTGGAATTCTCCTCTGAGGGCGGTGGAGGTAGGTTCTCTGGAAACTTTCAAGAGAGCTAGATAGGGCTCTTAAAGATAGCGGAGTCAGGGGATATGGGGAGAAGGCAGGAATGGGGCACTGATTGGGGATGATCAGCCATGATCACATTCAATGGCGGTGCTGGATCGATGGGCTGAATGGCCTAGTCCTGCACCTATTGTCTATTGAAATAAGATAGTTCCATAAAACTGAATATAATTATTATCTTTGTAGAGTTAAATTAAGCAGCATTAATAGGTAGCCCTGGCTACAGATCATCATGAAGTAGGTGATAATCCTTCTCCCCAGAGATGCTGCCTGTCCCACTGAGTTACTCCAGCTTTTTGTGTCTATCTTCGATTTAAAACAACATCTGCAGTTCCTTCCAACACATCAGTGATGGCAGGCTCATCAACGGTCTGTCTGTCTTTTCGTCTTTTTTGTTATTTTTAGTGTGTTTTAAAAGTTTGTGTTGATGTTCTCTGGTTTGTTTTATGTGGGGGGAGGGGGAAACTTTTTTTCAATCTCTTACCTTGCCGGAGATGGGATTGTTTTCCGGATCGTATCTCCGGTCGCTCTGCGGCCTAACATCATGGAGCTGGCAACCTTGCTCGGGATTGACTTTGAGCCCCACCGCGGGGACGTGGACTTACTATCGGAGCCCGCGATCCCTTGCCTGGGATCGACGCTCCAACCCGCGGCCTGTGGATTTCACCATCGAGGAGCTCGCAGTCTCGGGTAGAGGCTGATGTCGGGAAGCTCCAAGTCCAGGAAGGTTTCGACCAGCCCTGACTGTGGAGGGGACCTGAGATCCCCCTGACGCGGGAGCTTGATCGCCCCCGACACGGAGGGTTTGACTCCGGTTGCGGGAGCCAAGATCGCCCCGACAACGGAAGGCTCGATGCCCCCGACCGCGGGAGAACAAAGAAGGGAAGAAGTTTGAACTTTTTTTTGCCTTCTATCACAGTGAGGAATGTGGGGGAAGTCGCTGTGGTGGATGTTCATGTTAAACATTTTTTTGGGTGTCTTATGATCTTTATTTGTATGACTGTATGCCAAATCAAATTCCTCATATGTTGCAAAACATACTTGGCTAATAAAGTACATTATTATTATTATGAAGTAGGTGATAGACCTACGTACTTGCATCTTAGTGTGTATTTCCCTTGACTGAAACTGGGAAGGCTACAGGATTTATAATCGTGGGTGTATGGGTAAAAAGAGTGAAGACAGAGTGCTGGGAGTCACAGACACTTGAAATATGTGGAATGCACCTCACTGTGTGTTTCTGGGTCAGTCTAAATAATGAGGGTACCATCCTGGGAATATACTAACAGAGGCAGGAAATCTCATTGTAAAATTTGTGCTGTCTCTTTATTGCGATGGAACCATTGAAAATCTGGTGGGTTGCATCGTCCTCAAATGCCACAGAGGTTTTCCTTGCCTCAATACTATTCTTCCTAGTGACTCGGAAGAGTCCGCTCCAAGGAATCTTGAGTTAGTTCTCGGGAGTGGCGGGGAGAGAAGGGATGGTGTATTCAACTCTTGGTCGAGATCTCTGAGCGTGTGTTTTTTTTTTAGTGGCGAATTTGTTTCCATGAAGAAACACTTCCTGTCTGCAGAGGTTGCCAATGAAGCAGCTTCACAAGTCAATGCAGCCTGCTCAAACACAAGCCAAAGTTCATGGAGTTTACTTAAACAAACAAGTTTTTTCAGCATTTAACTGCTGATATTTTCATTCCACGGGTGCTTCAGTGCTGACACTGCTTGCAGCTGTTCATCAACAACATTTAGTTTGGTTTAGTTCAGAGATACAGCGTGGAAACAGGCCCTTTGGCCCACCGAGTCTGCACCGACCAGCGATCCCCACACGCTAACACTATCCTACACACACTAGGGACAATTTACACAAATACCAAATCAATTAACCTACATATCTGTACGTCTTTGGAGTGTGGGAGGAAACCGAAGATCTCGGAGAAATCCCTTGCGGTCACGGGGAGAATTTACAAACTCCATACAGGCAGCACCCGTAGTCAGAATCGAACCCAGGTCTCCGGTGCTGCAAGCACTGTAAGGCAGCAACTCTACCGCTGTCCCACCATGGCCGTCCACGGCACACTTTTCTAACTGATATCTGCAATACTAGTAGCTGCCACACATGTACCACATTGAGTGACGTCAGGCTGTTGTTCATAGACTACAGCTCGGCGTTTAATACCATCATCCCCTCCAAGATGGTTACGAAGGCCAAGCTGGCCATCCGCGAGTCACGGCGCCAGACGGCGGAGGGCTCTACCCGAGCCAGCTGCCTGCCCCTTTTCCGGGGATACGTCCGTGCCCGGGTGCGGATGGAAAGGGAATACGCCCTGTCTACGGGCACCCTGAGGGAGTTCCGGGACTGCTGGGCACCGAGGGGGGTTGAATGTATCCTTGACAAGGATTGCAATATAATTGTTTAGCTCGTCTTGTATTATGGTGGTGTTTTGTTTTATTGTATTGTCAATACTATTTTAATATGTGAATAAATATTTTTGATTTAAAAAAAAAAAAAAAAAAAAAAAAAAAAAAGATGGTTACGAATACCCTGAGGGAGTTCCAGGACTGCTGGGCTCCGCAGGGTGTTGAATGTATCCTCAATAAGGATTGTATCATAGTTGTATAGTAGTTTATTATGGATACATGTTTGTATTGTATTATGGTGGTGGGTTCTGGCTTGTTTTATTGTAATGTAAATATTATTTTTAATAATTGAATAAATTTTTTGATTAAATTTAAAAAAAAGAAATTAAAAAAGGAAAAAAAAAAAAAAAAAAAAAAAAGATGGTTACGAAGAGGGACCAGTAGAGCATCCCTTGTAGCCATGGTCAGGAGGGCAAGGGGCACCGCCACTCCACCTAGGGTCTGCAAGGGGAGGAGTGGCTCTGCTGTCAGTGACCGAAGGACTGGCGACGGGATCTAGGGAGTGGGCAGGGCTGAAGATGTCCTGGTTGGGTTGCTCCTAGGCCTGGCAAAGCTGGCCATCCGCGAGTCACGGCGCCAGGCGGAAGAGGGCTTTGCCCAAGCCAGATTTACCGGAGTTGTACAGTAGTTATTAGAATATTTGTAAATAGTTGTTTGTTGATTTTGTAACATGGTGGTGGGTATGTCACCACGGTTTTGTTTTTTTTGGTTTTTGTATCGTGTTGGAATTTAAATAAATTATTTTTTGATACTAAAAAAAAGCTGGTTACCATGCTCACAGATCTGGGTCTCTGCGCAGCCCTCTGCAATTAGATCCTCAACTTCCTCATCCACAGACCAGTCTCTCCGTATTGGTGGAAATATGTCATCCTCGATAACAATCAGCATGGGAGCACCTCAAGGCTGAGTGCTCAGCCCCCTGCTGTACTCACTCTATACTCATGACTGCGTAGCCGGTCATAGTGCGAACTCCATCATCAAGTTCGCCGTCGACACCACTGTTGTGGGATGAATCACAGATAGTGATGAGTCAGAGTGTGGAAGTGAGGTCGACCGATTGTGTTGCTAGCACAACAACCTGGCTCTCAACACCAGAAAAACCAAGGAACTGATTGTGGACTTTGGAAGGGGTAGGATAGGGACCCACAATCCCGTTTATATCAACAGGACGATGATGGAAAGGGTCAAACACTTCAAATTCCTGGGCGTGCATATTTCCGAAGATCTTTCCTGGTCCCAGCACACTGAAGCAATTATAAATAAGGCACATCAGCGCCTCTACTTCCTGAGAAGATTACAGAGAGTCGATATGTCAAAAAGGACTCTCTCAAACTTCAGTGTTCAAGAAGGAACTGCAGATGCTGGAAGATCGAAGGTACACAAAAATGCTGGAGAAACTCAGCGGGTGCAGCAGCATCTATGTCTGAACAGTCTGAAGAAGGGTTTCGGCCCGAAACGTCACTTTTTTCCTTCGCTCCATAGATGCTGCTGCACCCGCTGAGTTTCTCCAGCATTTTTGTGTACCCTCTCTCAAACTTCTACAGGTGCCCAGTAGAGAGCATACTGCTGGCTGCATCATGGCCTGGTTCGGTAACTTGAACGTCCAGGAGCAGAAAAGACTGCAAAAAGTTGTGGCCACTGCCCAGTCCATCATCGACTCTGACTTCCGCACCATCGAAGGAATCTATCGCAGTCGCTGTCTCAAAAAGGCTGACAACATCATCAAAGACCCATACCATCCTGGTCACACACTCGTTTCACCGTTGCCATCGGGAAGAAGGTACAGGAGCCTGAAATCTGCAACATCCAGGTACTGGAACAGCTTCTTCCCCACAGCCATCAGGCTATTAAACACAACATCAAATAAGCTCTGAGCAATAACAGTCTATTATTTATTATTGCACTATAGCTGTGTATTTATTGTGTATATATGGTCTATGGTTTATAGACACACTGAACTTTTATCTTCTGTTTTGTATTATGTTTACATATTCTGTATTGCAGCAAGTAAGAATTTCATTGTCCTATCTTGGGAGACATGACAATAAAACTCTCTTGACTCTTGACGTGATACAGCGTGGAAACAGACCCTTCAGCCCAACTTCCCCACCAACATGTCCCAGCTACACTAGTCCCACCTGCCCACGTTTGGTCCATATCCCACCATACCTGTCCTATCCATGTACCTGTCTAACTGTTTCTTAAATGTTAGGATAGTCTGTGCCTCAACGACTTCCTCAGGCAGCTTGTTCCATACACCCACCACCCTTTGTGTGATAACGTTTTCCCTCCTATTCCTATCAAATCTTTTTCTCTTCACCTTGAACCTATGTCCTCTGGTCCTCGATTCACCTACTCTGGGCAAGAGACTGTGTGCATCTACCCGATCTATTCCTCTCATGATTTTATACACCTCTATAAGATCACAAATCTGTGAATAATGAAAATTTGCCCTAAACGTGTATTCATTTGAACAACGCTAGTCCCCTTAGCTGCATTTATGTAGAGGAAAAAATAAATAATACCAAAATATAAATTGTAGATGCATAAAAAGGATAGATAGTTAAGATTTTTCTCCCCGTGGTAAGGGTGTCAAAAACAAGAGGGATAGGTTGAAGGCATGAGGAGGGAATAGTAGGGGGTTCTGACTGGTAAGTTCTTTTTACAGAAATAATGGAATCCACTACTAGAGAAGATGGTAGAGTCAGATAAAATTACAGACATAAGTTAAAGAGGCATTTAGAGACACACTTAGATAAGCAAGGCACAGGAGATTATATTCCGAATGTAGGCGAATAGGTTTAGTGCAGTTGAGGAAAGAAGCTTGACATGGCTACGCTGAGCCGAATGGTCTCTTTCTATGCCGTGTGACTGTGAACCATTTTTCCACATTTTTCCATCGGGTCTCCCAATATTAGTTGCTCCTGACAGCGGACAACAATTAAGCACCTGTCAAAATCATCCAAATGCACGAGGGATATGAAAGCAAGAATCTTAGAACTGCAGCATCACTATTTAGTTTAGTTTAGAGACACAGCACCGAATCAGGCCCTTCGGCCCACCAGGTCCACACCGAGCACCGACCCCCGCACATTAACACTATCCTACACCAGGGATAATTTTTACATTGATAACAAACCAATTAACCTGCAAACCTGTATGTATTTTGAGCATGGGAGGAAACCGAAATTCCCAGAGACAACCCACATGAGTCAAGTGGAGAATGTACAAACCCCAGATAGACACAAAAAGATGGAGTAACTCAGCGGGACAGGCAGCATCTCTGGAGAGAAGGAATGAGAGAAGGAATAACCACCACCAATTTCTATCTTGCACTCAAATTCACTTGGACCATCTCCGACACCTCCCTTCCCTTTCTAGATTTCACAGTCACCTTCACAGGAGATAGACTATTGACTGACATCTATTACAAACCCACTGACTCCCACAACTATCTTGACTACATTTCTTCCCACCCTGCTTCCTGCAATAACTCTATCCCTTACTCCCAATTCCACCGTCTACGCCGCATCTACACCCAGGATGAAGTGTTCCATACCAGGACATCTGAGATGTCTTCATTCGTTTGGGAATGGGGTTCCCCTCTCCCATCATAGATGAGGCCCCCGTTCATGTCTCCTCTGGACCCCGCAGCTCTGTCCTTGCTTCACCCTGCTTCTCGTCGCAACAGAGACAGAGTCCCCCTAGTCATTACCTTTCACCCCATCAGCCGTCACATACAGCACATAATCCTCCGACATTTTTGCCACCTCCAACGGGATCTCATCACTTGTCACATCGTCCCATCTCCACCCCTTTCTGCCTTCCGCGGAGACTGTTCCCTCCGCATCTCCGTGGTTAACTCATCCCTTCCCTCCCCAGGCACCTTCCCCCACAACCGCAGGAGATGCAACACCCGTCGCTATACCTTCTCCCTTGAGTCTGTCCAGGTACCCCGACAATCCTTTCAGGTGAGGCAGGTTCACTTGCACCTCCTCCAACCTTATCTACTGTATCCGTTGTTCAAAATGTGGACTCATACAGCGGAGAGACGGGGCGATCGTTTCGCTGAACACCTTTGCTCAGTCCGCCTGGACCTACCTGATCTCCTGGTTGCTAAACACTTTAATTCTCCTTTTCATTCCCACACTGAACTTTCTGTCCTAGATCTCCTCCATTGTCAGTGAGGCTAAATGCAAATTGGAGAAACAGCATCTCACATTTTGCATAGGCAGCTTACAGCCCGGTTGTATGAATATTGATTTATCTCACTTTAAGGAACCGTGGCATTCCCTCTCTCTCCCCATCCCTCCCCCACCCAAGTCACACCAACTTCTTTTCACCCAACAAACAACTAACAATTGTTTAAGAAGCAACTGCAGATGTTGGAAAGTCGAAGGTAGACAAAAGTGCTGGAGAAACTCAGCGGGTGCAGCAGCATCTATGGAGCGAAGGAAATAGGCAACGTTTCGGGCCGAAACCCTTCTTCAGACTGATGTAGGGTGGGGGGGGGATGGGGAGAAGAAAGGAAAAAGGAAGAGGAGGAGCCCAAGGGCTGAGGGAGAGCTGAGAAGGGGAGGAGACAGCAAAGCCTACCGGAAATTGGTGAATTCAATGTTTATGCCACTAGGGTGCAGACTGCCCAAGCGGAATATGAGGTGCTGCTCCTCCAATTTCCGGTGGTGCTCACTCTGGCCATGGAGGAGGCCCAGGATAGAGAGGTCGGATTCAGAATGGGAAGGGGAGTTGAAGTGCTGAGCCACCGGGAGATCAGGTTGGTTAATGCGGACCGAGCGGAGGTGTAACAATGGCCTGTTTCCTTTGTCATCATTACTTTTTTGCATATCTTTCATTCATTGTCCTTAATCTCTCTACATCATCGGCTATATCTCTTGTTTCCCTTTCACCTGACCAGTCGAGATTCATCAGCTAGATTGTGTAAAATGAGTCCTGTGCAAATATGTTGTAATGGCACAAGCATACATTCATTCATATTATTCAATTATAAAGAACACACTTGTTCTGAAGCTCTTGAGGTGTTCTGGTGATTATTATACTTACAATCTTTCTCTGGAGCATTTATTAAACTGAGGCCCATCTTGCAGGTGGGTGCAAAGGGTACCTTGGCACTATTTTGACAAAGAGAAGTTAATTATCCTAGAGTCATTTGAAAAGACACTGAAATAGATGGCTATGGGGAACAGATACAGCAAAGGAGACAAAGCCTGGGCTTCAGTGAGGATCGCATTGAATGGTGGCTTCTGCTATTATGATCTTACATTCTACTGTTCTCAGTTTACTTAGTAGGATCTTGCTTCGCACACAGCAGTTCCTGCAATTTCCACATTACAACTTCAAATACTTTTAGATGAAATAAGAGACACTATTAATACGTATTTTATATAACACTATTAAGTCGTATTTTAAACAGGGGCTGAGTAGAATGAACTGATTCATTTCATGGATGTGCACCTCAATAAATATGGCCTTTCAACTGCACTCCTCCACTGCCAAACTCTACTCGTTATCATTCATAGTTTCATGTTATTAGCAATTACTATTCAAATAAAATTAGTATTATTTAAAAAATATGACAAATATTAACATTTGATGCTAATGGTGATGTGTATGCTTTTGTATAGTCCAACTATCCAATATCTTACTATGAATGCCACAGAAATACAATGGATCAATATATTTGACAGTTTTTATTTGCTTTATGGATTCTGCATGAGCAGTATCTTCCTTGTTGCTTTGTTTTACAGAATAACACATATGATCAGAATGATATACCATAATACTTTCTTTCATACTTGTTGCTGCTGTATTGCTAAAACCTTCAATGAATCCTTAATGAGCTACCTATTTAACGACTTTGATATGATATATAAAAACTGCTATACAATTTTCAGAGATTGTCATCAAAATGTCAGAGTTTTCATTTTATGTTCATCCATTACTTTCCTATTACTGCACAGTAATAATTTGTTTTGACTCATATTATTTCCTATGTTGCTTATACATTCAACATATGTTGCAACATTTATATTTAAAAAAAAAAGAATTGTATTGTCTGTCTTCCCATTTAATATGCTCTTATCAACTATTGTATTCAGAGTTGTTCTGAACTCCTCATACATGGCTATTGATCTGGAATATTTTGATAAATATAAAAAAATAGAAAAGTAATTTCAATATAAAGGAAAAGGAGGATGGGCGGGGCAGAAAACCAGGATTAAAAAGAAAAAAGGGCTACATTTGATTGATACTGCAATGATTGTGCCCATTTTCAATGTAGAATTATATTTGCAGTTCAATGAAAACTTTGTAATGACTGCTAACTAACCTGAAAGCAGTAGTATATTCTCAAAGGTAGACAAAAGTGCTGGAGAAACTCAGCGGGTGCAGCAGCATCTATGGAGCGAAGGAAATAGGCAAAGTTTTGGGCCAAAACCCTTCTTCAGTTGAGTATATTATCAACTTTAACTGCATTTCCTCAACAAAGGAATACAGTATATCTAAGAAAGGCCAGAGTTTGTACGCTTGTGTGTCAGACGACGTATAGCTCGCTGTTGGCTTCCATCGTTGTCCAACATGTTGACAGAATTGGTCGCCCAACGCGTCACTGAGTGCATCGGGTCGTCGTTTGCGGGGATCACCACGAGGAGGCTTCTGTCATGATCCCCAAGGCCAGAGTGCTTGAAAGTTTCACAAGGATGTTGCCAAGACAAGTGGGCTTGGGTTTCTAGGGCAAAACTGGATAGGTTAAGGCGGTTTTCCTTGTGCCAAAGGAGGTTGGGAGGTGACCATAAAGAAGTTTATAAAAATCATGAGTGGCGGAGATAAGGTGAATAGTCACAGTCTATTTCTGAGGATAGGGTAGTCTAACACTGGAGTGCATAAGTCTTAGGTGAGTAGGGAAAGATTTAAAGGAAACCGGAGGGGCACAAATTTCACAAAGAGAGTGCAGAGTATATGGGATGATATCAATTCTTGCCCAGAACTGAAATGACTTCTATAGATTCCAAAATCATTAGTGATTACAGGAAGTGATGCATCTCATAAATTGGTATTTGGATTTCTCCTTTGCTTCCATTGTATAAGGAATATCAGAAAGGGAATGATAATGAGGTGTGCTGATGATGCATGCCATGGTAACTTGTGGCATAACACTCTTAAAAGGGGTAGAACAATCTAGCAGTTCTCAGAATTTGGCTGAGATTAGTAAATTAAAAAGGGAGGGAGTCTAACAATTAGTAATCTGGCAGCATCCAATTACAAGCTAATGCATAGATGTTTTTCATTCACAATTTTGTGTCTAATGGATTGCACCAAAGTTATGTGAGTTGTTGCACAGTTGAACTATATTAGGCATTCGAGTCTACATCATTATCATAATGCAAGACAGAGATAGAGATTTATCTATTAATTATCCACTGCCAGGAATAGCCATGATTCAATAAAGCAACCCCTCAATTAGCTATTTCGGCATCGCCCAGTCAGCAATAATGCCAACACAAAACCACAAGAGAGCTGCAATCTACATTCTCCAATTTAGTGACAGATCAGACAATGTTGTTGGTGTGTAATGCAATTAATGTAGTCGTGGTGTTATGTTTTCTCATAAATCACCGTGATAGTTGCAGTTGATGTAACTAGCAAGTGCATTAACTGGATCAAGTCAGAAAATGTCATTTCATTGGATTTAGACAAAATCTGCCTTGGATAGCACCAGAAGGGAGGTTATTTACAAGGGCATCATATTTTCAGGCTCAAGTGTTTTAGAATTTGGATATCTTAAGTATCTAACAAGTTATGAACCACTATCATATCCCCTTAGAAATAGATGCGAATCATATGTACTGTACTTGGCTAACAATATCAGATATTAAAACAAATGACAATTGTGATGGTGTACAGCAGCAACATTGCTAATTTATCTACAAAACAAAACTATACTTGGTTTGGAAACTTACTTACTTACTGCCTATTATGCCTCCTGGCATGTAGGGCAGCAATAAAGGTCCTCCACTCCTGTCTGTTCTGGGCTAGTTTCTGGACACTACCCCAGGTCAGGTCCATTGTTTTCATTTCCCCCTCTACAGTTCGCCGCCAGGTGGTTTTGGGTCTCCCTCGTTTCCTTTTCCCTTCCGGTGTCCAGTGCACGGCTATTCTTGGGATGCTGTCTGGTTCTCTTCTCAATATATGGCCAATCCAGTTCCAGCTTTCACCATTGGCATTCATCCTAGCATCTGTCAATAGCCCTGGAAGTCCATCACGCCCAGTAGTGTTGATTCCTTCAGTTGCTGTTTCCGTAACATATTTGTTTTACGAGACAGGGTTGTTAGCCCTGTGCTCAACCTCCAACCTGGAGGACCAGTGGGTCGCTCTTCGTCTCGCCTCTACCCTTCGACCTGTTCAGCATGGGAGACCCTAACAGGAGACTAATCTCCCGCTGGCATAGCTCTAGGGGTCACTGAGACACACAAGCTCCCCGACCACGACAAGGTTGGTTTGGAAAGATTTGAGTAAACTGTTATTACTTGTCCTACCACTTTAGAATCATAGTTACACAGCATGGAAACAGGCCCTTTGGCCCAACTCATCCATGCAAATCAAAATGTCTATGTAAGCCAGTCCCTTTTGCCACGTATCCCTCCAGACATTTTCTATCCATGTATCTGTCCAAATGCCTTTTGAATATTGTACTTGCTCCAGAAATTGATATGTCAGCTTCTTCCATAGAGCCACCATCCTCTGTATTTAAAAGCCTGCCTCTCATGCCATTTTAAAATTATTCCGCTTTCATCTTAAATCTATGTCCTCTAGTTTTATATTCCACTACCCTGGAATAAAGACTGGCCATCCAGCTCATTTATACCTCACACCATTTCATACGTTCCTATAAGGTCACCTCTCAGCCACCTACATTTTCAGGGGGAAAAGTCCCAGCCTATTCAGCCTCTTCTTATAACTCTAACTGCACCATTTCCAGCTTAAGCCATCCTTTCTATAGCTTGGCAACCAAAACTGCACACAATACTCCAAGTGTGATCAGTTGCACCATGAAGTCCTATCTTTTATCCTCAATGTTTTCACTGATGGAGGAAAGCATTTCACATGCTGCCTTCACCAGTGTCTCCACTTTCAGTGAACTAGGACCTATACTCCCACGTCTCTTTGTTCTACAATACTCTCCAGCTTTCTGTGTACGAACTGTCCTGTTTTCATTTACAAAACTACTGTATTTTGCACTTGCCTGAGTTAAATCCTCCCCTGCCATTTCTTGGCCAACTTCCCTGATTGATCCAAATCATGCTGTAATCTTGCATACCCTTCACTGCCTACTACATGAGCAGTATTAGTGTCATTGCAAACTTACTAACCCTGTTAACCGCACTGTCAACCAAATTGTAATAATAGATGACAAACAACAGCGGACTCGGCACCAATTCCTGCAGCACATCGCTGGTAATAGATATCCAATTTGATAACTGCCCTCCACTATCACCCTCTGCTCCCTCCACCAAACCAATTTTGTATTCATTTGCCTCTCAAAATGAATCCCATGTGACCTAATCTTCCAGACCTTGCAGAAGATTGTCAAAGGCCTCATTGCCATCTCTTCAAAAAATCTTATTTTCATTGAGTTAATAAATTAGCTAGTTCCAAATTGTTGCTGTTAAGGTGCAATCCCTGCACACTTTCTTTAATTATTTTAAATATTATACCTTATCTATATAATAACTGAATAATACTAAAGTTATTGTCCATATCTTTGCTAATATTTAATTTACCATTGACAGCAAGTTGGTTGGTTAGCAACGTTCACTGAAACCACCACATGCCCGCATAGCAGAAGATATACAGTATGACTTTGTAGTGCTCATCCTCTGCTTTCACCCTACTTCTGTGTGGGAAGTGTTCAAGTCTTTGCTCTGTGAATGTTTGTCTGATGTTGACAGATCATCGCTATCAATGAATTATGATGATAAATTTGTTCACCATGTATATATCCCGCACATTTCTTAATTGGTGTCATTCATTTGCTCATTCCATGCAAAATTTGATATGTACAATGGACAGCACAGGGGTTGGTGTGTCACAAATCCAGAGACCAGTGTTCGATCCTGACCTTAGATGATGGATATATCCATGTGAGTTTCTTCCAGGCGCTCCGATTTCTTCCTGCATTTCAAAGATGTGCTGACTGGCAGGTGAATTGATGACTGTAAATTGCCTTTAGTATTGGTGGTGGCAGGAGAACTGTGTGGGGGAGGAGGAGAGTCCACTGGGATGTGAGAGGAAGATATTAGATTAGTGTAGATGGATGGTGCAGACGAGGTGGGCCAAAGGATGTTTTCCTCTGCTGTGTCACTCTACTGCTGTGATGAAATAATGTGAAGGTAAAGTGAATCTTTTCACAGATTTTAAACATGTCCATAACCCATGTAATGGCTTAAGTCACAGAACTGTGCAGAGGAGACACAGATTCTGTCCACCATGTCCATGCCCCCATTGCAGCCATCAACATTAATCCAATTTACCTGCAATAGATCCACAGTGCTCAATGTTTTGGTGATTCGAGTATTTGTCTTGTTGCTTCTTAAATATTGTGAGACTATATACCTTCACTATCTCTTGAGACAGCGCATTACAGACGCCAACCAACTTCAATGTGAAAAAAAAATCCCTTCTAAATCTTCTGTTTCTGACTTTGAACCTATGCACTTTTGTCTTGGGCACCTTCACTAGAGGACAAAGATTTCTTCTTCAGACACAGGGTGTCACCTATTCCTTATCTCCAGAAATGCTGTCTGGCCCGCTGAGTTACTCCACCTTTTTGTGTCTATCTTCGGTCTATCTTGTGTCTATCTTCAGTTCCTTCCTACACATTTCTACTATATTCCCTATCTATCCCCCTCATAATTATATGTGCTTTTATCAGCTCACTCCTCAGAGGTCATAGCCTCATAATTAAAAGGCGCACTTTTAGAAAGGAAGTGAGGAAGAACTTCTTTAGTCAGAGGGTAGTTAATCTGT
This sequence comes from Amblyraja radiata, assembly GCF_010909765.2. Taxonomy (NCBI): domain Eukaryota; kingdom Metazoa; phylum Chordata; class Chondrichthyes; order Rajiformes; family Rajidae; genus Amblyraja; species Amblyraja radiata. The sequence goes on along the minus strand of NC_045967.1, from coordinate 7,492,178 downwards.
GGACTCATTGCCACAGAGGGTTGTGGAGGCCAGCAGTGGATATTTTTAAGGCAGAGATAGACAAATTCTTGATTAAAACAGGTGTCAAGCATTATGGGGGGAAGGCAGGAAAATTGGATTAGGAGGCAGAGATCAGCCATGATTGAATGCCGGGGTAGATGCGATGGGCCGAATGGCGTAATTTACTCCTATAACTTGTGAACTTGTGTGAAAGTGGTGACTCTCCGACTATCCTTGATTGGACTTCGCTGGCTTTACCTTGCACTAAATGTTATTCCCTTATGTATCTGTAAACTGTAAATGTTTCGATTGTAATCATGTATTGTCTTTCTGCTGACTGGATATCACGCAACAGAAGCTTTTCACTGTACCTCGTTGCACGTGACAATAAACTAAACTGAAACTAAATGCTGCAAAGCCTTCCTTTCGTAAAATGATTTCATCTTTTATTCTGTGGATTAAAGTTCACCTCAATGGGATGCAAACGCAGGCTGGAGCTTAGGCACTGTTTTCTTCTTCGCTTCAGATCTTTCCAGCTTCAGCTGTTCAACAGATAGAGCATCATGTTAATTTCCTGTGCTGCATGACTGATAAGGTAGAGGAAAAGCAACCCTCAGCATTTAAATTAGTACAGAGAAACTGTAGCTGTACTAATCCCGACATACCAGCAATATTTAGTGGATCCCATGGACTCAGGCAAAAGCCAGCCCTTCTCTTCTCATTTTACATCAAATGTTTATGTGAATCTGCATGCATTCAGGTTTATTTGTACTGACATTTAATCCAGTATATTTAGTACATAATAAGACTCAAGAGTCATGTCCAGTGTGTGTTTAATTGCCATACGTACCAACAATGGAACAATGACATTTTTATTTGCAGCAGCATAACAGACTTGTAACACAATACACATACTGTAGATAGTACAAAACTAATTTAATAAATTAATAAGCCCATTGCTCGTACAAAAAAAGGCCGACGTCCTTAGTGCAACTAAAGACAGTCTACAATTCATCAGTTAGTGTTGCGAAGCTTTCAAGAGTCCGATGATTGCTGGGAATAAGCTATCCTTGAAGCTGAAGGTCACAGTTTTCAGACTCCTGTACCTTCTTCCTGATGCTAGGAGTGAAATGAGAAGGTGGCCAGGGTGGTGTGGATCGTTGATGCTGGCTGCCTTTTTTGAGGCAGTGCCTTCTATAGATCACTTCTTTGGTGGGAAGTCAGTACCCATGATGGACCCATGGTGTCCCCCACTTTTAGTAATCTCCATTGCTCCTGGATGCTCAAGTTGCTGAATCAGGTTGTGATGCGACCAGTCAATATGCTCTCTGCCATACACCTGTAGAGTAGACATACTGAATCTCCTCCATCTACTACGGAGGTAGAGGGGCTATTTTTAGGATTGCATCAATAAGCTCGGCCAAGGACAGATCTTCAGCGATATGCATATGCATATATAAAATGCATGTATTTACACTATACTACAGTTTTAATGAAACAATTTAGGGCTGAAGATAAATCTTTCATCAATCAGCTTAATAAAGTATCTGTTGGATATGTGAAATGTATATAAACATATAGTGTATATTTTGCAGGATCATCAATGTCCGCACTCACTTTTCCAAATACACCACTTGAACATGCACTGTCGTGGGTTTCTGAGCCTCGCCAGTCATGGTGCTGCTGCACAGAAACCTTTTATAACTTAATTAAAAGTATATTTTACTTTCTACACTTGCCTACTCTTTGTAGATTCAACTAAGCTAAAGGGCTGGATTATATCCACAATTGTGTCCACCTATCTGATATTGTTGCTCATGGTTCATTCATGTGCACACTTACCTTGGCCAAATGTGGAGGCTCTGTATCACTGGCTCTCTGCACCTTGGAGTCCAGCAAATAGGGCGGCACAGCGGTAGAGCTACTGCCTTACAGACCCAGATTCCTGGGTTCGATCCTGACTAAGGGTGCTGTCTGTATGGAATTTGTACGTTCTCCCTGTCACCTGCGTGGGTTTTCTCCGAGTACTCCAGTTTCATCCCACACCCCAAAGATAGACAATAGACAATAGATAATAGACAATAGGTGCAGGAGTAGGCCATTCGGCCCTTCGAGCCAGCACCGCCATTCAATGTGATTATGGCTGATCATCCCCAATCAGTACCCTGTTCCTGCCTTCTCCCCATATCCCCTGACTCCGCTATTTTTAAGAGCTCTATCTAGCTCTCTCTTGAAAGCAGATAGATAGATGAGAACCTGCCTCCACCGCCCTCTGAGGCAGATGTACAGGTTTGTAGGTTAATTGGCTTGGTATAAATGTAACTTGCCCCTAGTTTGTAGGATAGTGTTAGTGTGTGAGGATCAATGGTCAGTGTGGACTCTGTGGGCCGAAGGGCCTGTTTCCGTGCTGTATCTCTAAACTAAACTAATCTAATCAAAACCAAATTATGATTCAAATGGCAAGTGGACCTCAGTCGGCAGAGTGCAGAAGCATTGTCCCTGTAATGTCCTTGATTGGCTTTAGCCCAGGCCTTGTTGGCTGTTATAATTGTCTCTGACATTCAATGGTATTCATGAATGATTAAAATTGAAATCAATATTTTAAAATACAGCTTTTTTTAAATAAACATGGTTTGCAAACAACTTTACTAAGACATTAAATAATATTTTGAAAATTAATAACTTGCTATCATCCTTAATCCTTTCCAACAGTCAGGGCAGCACAGTGGCACAGCGATAGAGTTGCTGTCTTACATTACCAGAGACCTGGGTTCAATCGTGACTACAGGCGCTGCCTGTATGGAGTTTGTACGTTCTCCCTGTGACCACGTGGGTTTTCTCTGGGTGCTCCAGTTTCCTCCCACATTCTAAAGACGTGCAGCTTTGTAGATTAATTGGCTTCTGTAAATTGTGTAGGATAGAGCTAGTTAGTGTATGGGTGATTGCTGGTGAGCATGGACTCAGTGGGTCAAAGGGCCTGTTTCCACGATATATCTAAACTAAGTCTATATTGTAGTCAATTGGGTTACAGCAAGAGCAGGTTCCATCGTTGTTCTCCGTGTGAAGTCCAACAATGGGGCAGCTGTCAAGTGCCTTCATCAGTAGAGTTCCAAACTGTACATTTTGGATCATGCTTCAGTTTCAGCAGCTCAATACCAGCAATTCTTAAACACTGGCAAAAGTCAATATGATCTAGCTCTTTGAAATAGTAATATTTCCACTTTTTGGCTCCCATTACCAATCTTTAACCTTGTGTTATTTTTCTGCTTTATGTTTAATTTCACCTGCATTGTGTCTTATGATAGACTTTCACCTTTGTTCTGACTCTCCTTCTAAACCATGTTTATCTTTAATTTTGTTTGCTACTGATCAAAATGCATTCACCCACAATGTCACCTCCACATATTTGTAGTCTGACTGGCCGAATACTTGCATTTATGGTTTGTTTTTAGTTCAGACTTCCAACATCTGTTTTTATGTTTTGAAGATGAACAATAAAATGTATCTAATCTCAAGAAAGCACTTCATTTGCATTTGGGGAGTGGCCAGGTCTATTTTATGACCTTCAGCAAAAATGAATTACTTGTTTGGCTGTGCTCCTCTACATAATTTAATTGCCTTCTGACACTTGCACTGATGCTCATACATGCCGAATAGTCATTGGGGGAATTCAGAATAAATTGGCATTTTCAAAGAAGAAATATTTAAAACCTTTGGTTATTAAGGAAGACGTTAAAATAAAGAGTACATCAGTGATATGACCATGTTTATAACTACCATGAGTTTTTTTCTGCAAACCAGACTTCAAACTGAGCCAAGCAATAATGGTTCAAACATATTTACTGTAATGTTACTTAGAGTCATAGTCATAGAGTGATACAGTGTGGAAACAGGCCCTTCGGCCCAACTCGCCCACACCGCCAACAATGTCCCAGCTACACTAGTCCCACTTGCCTGCGCTTGGTCCATATCCCTCCAAACCTTTCCTATCCAAGTACCTGTCTAACTGTTTCTTAAACAATGGGATGGTCCCAGCCTCAACTACCTCCTCTGGCAGCTTGCTCCATATACCCACCACCCTTTGTGTGAAAAAGTTACCCCTCGGATTAAAGCTTTTCCCCTTCACCTTGAACCTATGTCCTCTGGTCCTCGATTCACCTACTCTGGGCAAGAGACTCTGTGCATCTACCAGATCTATTCCTCTCAAGATTTTATACACCTCTATAAGATCTCCCCTCATTCTCCTGCGCTCCAAGGAATAGAGACCCAGCCTACTCAACCTCTGCCTATAGTTCACACCCTCTAGTCCTGGCAACATCCTCGTACAGTAAATATTTTCTGAACCCTTTCAAGTTTGACAATATCTTTCCTATAACATGGTGCCCAGAACTGAACACAATATCCTAAATGCGGTCTCACCACCATCTTATACAACTGCAACATGACCTCCCAACTTCTATACTCAATACTCTGACTGATGAAGGCCAAAGTGCCAAAAGCCTTTTTGACCACCTTAAGGGCCTGTCCCATTGTACGGGGTAATTCACGAATTCTCCCGAGTTTTCCCCAGATTCGAACTCGCAGAATGTCCATAACGAGTCCGTAGGAGGACGTAGGAGTTTGCGGATGTTGCGTAGCAGCTCGTTATGCTAACCGTAGGTACTTGGGGCATCAGGTAAGTCGGGATGTTTTTTCATCCTGATGAAAAATGTCCACGAGTAAAAAAATAGTCGGGATGACTCGTACAATGCCCATTATCTACCTGCGACTCGACCTTCAAGGAACCATGCACCAGTACTCCTAGATCCCTCTGCTCTACAACACTACCCAGAGGCCTACCATTTACTGTGTAGTCCTGCCCTTGTTCGACATCCCAAAATGTATCGCCTCACACCTCTCTGTATTAAATTCCATCAACCATTCCTCCGCCCACCTGGCCAATCAATCCAGATCCTGCTGCAATCGTTCACAACCATCTTCACTATCTGCAAATCACTTTTGTATCATCAGCAAACTTGCTAATTTTGCATTATATATTCTCATCCAAATCATTGATGTAGATAACAAACAGTAACGGGCCCAGCACCGAACCCTGAGGCACACCACTAGTCACAGGCCTCCAATTGAATAACATCAATTAAATCTTGACGCATTGTTGTCTCCTCATAACCACTGCCACCCCCCCATTTCCCTCCACATCTCCTGTGTTGCTTTTCTAATTGGTCCATTTAACATAATGTGGCAGTACCGATGACTAGGGCATTGATTCATCCCCAGTAAACATTGGGCGGTGAGTACATTTTTTATTATTGCACTTACAAGGCTGTTTTTATGTTATGAGAAAAACCTCTCTGACTCATCGGAGCAGAGTTCACTGCTGCTCTGTATTTTCTCTCTCTATGTGGGTGGTGTGTTTTGCTAGCACGTAGTCTTTCTGGCCCAAATACAGACATCTGAAACATGATTTCTAACCATTACATTTTTTCAATTAATATTGTCGCTGTTTATAATAAAAATAGAAGTGTTCCTTCTGCCATTAATCATCTTCATCACAATAATGTTCATGCAGCTTGATCATTTGAGTTTTAAACAATGTAAAAATCTTGCTGAGGAAAAGGTGCTTTACCGCTGGTACCATGAGGTGTTTCACTAGACATGGTGTGTTACAATCTGCCTACCTTTAAACTAAACTTGCTATATAATAGCAGCTGTGTCTCAAATGCTGCTTTTGAAATGTAGTTAAATTAAATGAAATCGCTCCTTCCATCCTTAATATGTCATAATTTCTTTATATAGTTTGTTATTTTTCTTTTCAAACTTAGCTGATGCCTTATTACCAAATCTACCCCATATCAAGCATAATGGATGAAATAGGTCTTTTTAGCCATTTACCAGGATCTCACCACTCAGCTTCTCTCCACAACTCCAACATCCCGTTTTCCCTTTTAATGATAGCTTATAAAGTAGACCTTTGTCAGGAAATCCTCATTAGATACTCACCAATTAGCCGCCTCACTTGTAGCATTGTCAAACTAACTTTAGTTGTGCTGTATCTTCCCACCACCAACAAAATCAGTCGGAAGAATGGTCCCAACCCAAAACATCACCTCTCCCTTCTCCATGGATGCTGGCTGATTAGCTGTTACTCCAGCACTTTGTGTTGTTCGATGTTACTGCCAAGTTGCATGCCACCACTCAATATCACCTCATTGGGGCCTCGTCCCACACTCTGAGAACGATTATTTCTGCACATTGCCCTCTTTTAGAAGCCTCGCTTTCAAACACTAAAGTGGAATCTCCTGTTTTCAATTGACGGGTTTCTGATAGTAACAACTTCAAAATTATAATTACAATGGGGATGACCTGTACAAGGTTATTTATTTATTCAACAACGATATCTTGGATCTTGGCCGGGCAACATGAACAAATGTGGACATTGCTGCATAGGAAACTTGACAGCTGAGGCTCTTGGATTAACTGCTGCAGATTGCTCAAGGTACTTGAAGAATGCAGACAGTGCTATCTCTGCACAATCCACCTATTTCACTTGATTAGTCAATGTGCCCTTCCTTCCTGCTGTCCCACCTTCTTATTTCCTCCTTATTGGTAAGGGTGTGATCAGAAGGAATGTCTAGCTCATGATCTCAAGCTATGAATTTAAAGAGGTGTTCAGCAAATGCAAAAGAAAAATGTGTAGGAAGGAACTGCAGATGCTGGTTTACACCGAAGACAGAAACAAAATGCTGGAGTAACTCAGCGGGACAGGCAGCATCTCTGGATAGAAGGAATGAGTGATGTTTTGGATCGAGAGCCTTCTTCAGACCTTGTATAACTTTTACAGTTTTGCACAAGATGCCCACGTTTCAAGAATAGGGTTGGAGGCCTTCACTCCAATCTGTGTTCTACAGCACATCAGTCCCACAACCTCTGAGGAGGGAATTTGTAGAAGCACCCTCACCCTTCAGTGGATATTAATTTGTCGGCAAAATTTAACATTCTTTCCTTCTGGACCCAACCACATTTCTTTCGAACAGTAATATAACATTCAAGGAAAAGAGTAGAATGGAAGGGTCTTGACCCGAAACTTGCTATTGAGGGAGTGCAGCGTAGGTTTACAGGGTTAATTCCCAGGATGGCGGGACTGTCATATGCTGAGAGAATGGAGCGGCTGGGCTTGTACACTCTGGAGTTCAGAAGGATGAGAGGGCATCTCATTGAAACATATAAGATTGTTAAGGGTTTGGACACGTTGGAGGCAGGAAACATGTCCCCGTTGTTGGGGGAGTCCAGAACCAGGGGCCACAGTTTAAGAATAAGGAGTAAGCCATTTGGAACGGAGACGAGGAAACACTTTTTCTCACAGAGGGTGGTGAGTCTGTGGAATTCTCGGCCTCAGAGGGCGGTGAAGGCCGGTTCTCTGGATGCTTTCACGAGAAATCTAGATAGGGCTTTTAAAATTAGCGGAGTCAGGGGATATGGGGAGAAGGCAGGAACGGGGTACTGATTGGGGATGATCAGCCATGATCACATTGAATGGCAGTGCTGGCCTACTCCTGCATCTATTGTCTATTGTTTATTGAAACGTCACCCATTCCTTCTCTCCAGAGATGCTGCCTGGCCCGCTGAGTTACTCCAGCATTTTATATCTACAGTAGAATGGGAGACTTGGATTTCAGCTTGAGGGCCAAATGGTCATTCGCTGCCATGATCATCCAGCATGTTCTTCTGAGTTGATGAGATCTTAATGTATAATTTGGACTATGCAGTTTAGTTTAGAGATATAATGTGGGAAACAGGCCGTTTGGCTCACAGAGTACACACCAAACAGTGATCACCGCAAATTAACACTATCCTACACTCTCTAGAGACAATATTACATTTACACCAAGCCAATTAACCAACAAATCTGTACGTCTTTGGAGTGAGGGATGAAAGTGGAAATCGAAGATCTCGGAGAAAACCCACGCGGTCACAGGGAGAACGTGCAAACTCTATACGGACAGAACCCGGAGATGGGATCGAAACCGGGTCTCTGGCGCTGTTAAGGGCCTGTCCCACTTACGTGTCCTTGGCACGCAAATTACGCAACCTCATGGTCGTGTTGAGACGCATGGGCATCGTGTGGCCACGCTGGGCCGGTCCCACTTAGAAGCGCGGAGGGGTATGTAGTTGTGCGCGATATCACGCGGGGCTCCGAAATTTTTGTAGTGAACGAAATCTTCGCGCGCCAATGGCCTGTCGCGGAACTGACGGCCAAAGTGGGACAGGCCCAAGACCCTGGCACGATGCAACGTCTCACCTTCAACAGCAGCAGAAGCAGGCAAACGATCGCCGAACTCGGCCTGGGGCTCACGGCCGTTGTGGTCCGGATCCGCCCCCACTTCTACTCCCAGAGCGGGGCCAAGAAAATTGAAGATGGACACAAAATGCAGGAGTAACTCAGCGGGACCGGCAACATCTCTGGAGAGAAACAATGGGTGACGTTTCGGGTCAAGGCCCTTCTTTTCAGACTGAAGAAGAGTCTCGACACGAACCGTCACCCATTCCTTCTCTCCAGAGATGCTGCCGGTCCCGCTGAGTTACTCCAGCTTTGTGTCCATCTTCAAATTACGTCACGCGCTCCAGACGGCTGTGCGTACGCATGGAATTGCTCCCGACCTTCGCGGGACCGTCTCGGCTCAACGCGACCACGAGGTCGCGTAATTTGCGTGCCAAGGACACGTAAGTGGGACAGGCCCTTTAGGCAGCAGCTCGACCGCTGCACCACCATGCTGTCCATTCGACAATGCAGGAGGATGTTGAATGAAGACATTCTCTATCAGTATCTCTAGGAGTTATTTATAATATATTTTTACAAATTGTTTTGGAATGAAAAAGAGTTGCCATGGAAACAGTATATTGTCAGGCTTATGGCACAGTATAAACAGAAAATATCTCTACTGTACGTATTTGAAATAATACTCTTGGTTGGATCGGAGTGGCAGGATGACTTAAAGTTTATGAAAAATAATTCACATGCCACTACTTGTTTCAGTAGTAGCTGAACAACTTGGGAAATAATGAACTCAAAGCACAACAACCTTTAGTATGATTGGAAACGGCAAGATTCGACGGGTAAGAATTAGAACATTACCAGAAAAACGATCCAGTGAGCTGACACAAAATACAGATGTTTTGAGTTTGTTATTCTCCGTGTTGCTCAATGCACGGTGCGACAAGCAATGGCATGTAAAACTATCATTTATAAACTGGAACCTTCCTGATCATCCATGAGAACTGCTTTAAACATTTAGAATGAACAAAAAAGCATTTGCATTAATTGTGAACAATCGGATAATATACTGTTTCCATGGCAACTGCTGCATTTAGGAACAATTTATAAAAATATATTAAAAACAATCCCTGCAAAGAATGTGTAGGAAGGAACTGCAGATGCTGGTTTAAACTGAAGATAGACACAAAATGCTGGAGTAATTCAGCGGGACAGGAAGAATCTCTGGAGAGAAGGAATTGGTGACTTTTTGGGTCGAGTCCCTTCTCCAGGCTGAAGAAGTGTCTCAACCCGAAACGCCACCCATTCCTTCACTCCAGCGATGCTGACCATCCCGCCGAGTTACTCCAGCAATTTGTGTCTATTCCCGGAAAGAATGTTTTCATTCAACACTCTTCAGTGTGGTCGAATTATAACGTTTATCAATGTGTACTTGAAAGGCCATTCAAGATGGCAAACGGACACAAAACGTTTTTTGACTCTGGGCAAGTGTCCTTAAATTTGAAAGTATATTGCAGGTACCTGGATCTGGGTGGATTCAAGGATTCAAAAGGCGGCAGGGTGGCGCAGCGGTAGAGGTGCTGCCTTACAGCACATACAGCGACGGAGATCCGGTTTCAAACCCGACTATGGGTGCTGTTTGTACGGAGTTTGTACGTTCTCCCCATGACTGCATGGGTTTTCTCCGAGATCCTTGGTTTCCTCCCTCACTCCAAAGATGTACAGGTTTGTAGGTTGATTGATTTGGTATAAATGTAAAAATTGTCCCTGGTGTGTAGGATAGTGTTCGTGTGCGCGGGGATCACTGGTCGGTGCGGACTCGGTGGGCCGAAGGGTCTGATTCCATGCTGTATCTCTAAACTAAACTGAACCAAACGGGCCAGAGATGGCAGGTCAGTGTTGTGGTTGGAGAGTAGAGGGTGCAGAAATTGTGGATAGGTAGGGGTTAAGAGTATTCGACGGGTGGTTTGGATAGGTGGAGCAAGTTGGAGAATATTGCAAATATTACTCTGTTGTTGAAGAAGGGAGCAAGGCAGAAGAGTGGAAACTATAGACCGGTTAGTCCGACTTCAGTGGTTGGTAAGATTTTAGAGTCAATTATAAAGGATGAGGTTACTGAGTACTTAGAAGCATATGGCAAAATAGGCTGAAGTTGGCATGGTTTTGTGAAGGGGAGATCTAGCCGGATGAATCTACTGGAATTCTTTGAGGAAATAAATAACAGGGTAGGCAAACGAGTCAGTGGATGTGGTTTACTTGGATTTTCAGAAGGCCTTTGATTAGGTAATGCACATGCAGCTACTGTAGAAGATGAGAGCACATGGTATTAGAGGGAAGATACTGGATAACAGGTTGGCTGGATGGCAGAAGGCAAAGTTTAGCTGATTATCAACTTCAGAAGGACACATAATGGGGAATACGCTCCAATCTCTATCAACGTGGAACGTGTGGAGAGATTGTCCAGCTTTAAGTTTCTGGGCACTCACATTTAAGAGGACCTCTCATGGTCCACCAACACCGCTGCGCTGGTCAAGAAGGCACAGCAACGACTGTTCTTTATGAGAACACTGAAAAAGACTGGTCTGCCCCAACAGCTGCTGACAACCTTTTACCGCTGCACCACAGAGAGCATATTAACATATGGCATCTCTGTGTGGTATCTCAGCTGCACGGAGGCGGAGAGGAGAACTCTTCAGCGCGTCGTCCACAGAGCGCAGAAGATAATTGGGACACAGCTACCAGCATTAGAGGGCATCTACCACACACGGTGCCTCAGGAAGGCCGTCAGCATTCACAAAGACTCCTCACACCCTTGTAATAGTCTGTTCGAACTCCTACCTTCCGGCAGACGTTACAAGGCCTTCTACGCTCGCACCTCCAGACTTAGGAACAGCTTAATCCCCAGAGCTATCGCTGCTCTGAACTGGCCCTGCTGAGTGCCCCCCACCCCCATGAACTGTCTCCCTCGGATGGTCACGTCGCACATCGACCCGGCTCAGACATATTTGCACTTTATACTGTTTTATTGTTTTTTAAAAATAAATCATGTTTCTCTGGGTATCTAAATTTGTAGTTGATTAAGTTATGACATCGGATGGAAGCTGCATACCAAATCTCATTGTACCTCTGTGCAATGACAATAAAAGATATTATTATTATTATTATTATAATATTTATATTATTATTTAGTTTAGGTTAGAGATACAGCACGGAAACAGGCCCTTCGGCCCACCGGGTCCGCGCCAACCAGCGATCCCCGCACGTTAACACTATCCTACACACACTAAGGACAATTTTTACAGACAATTGTTACATTTGCCCAGCCAATTAACTTGCAAACTTGTACGCCTTTGGAATGTGTGAGGAAGCCAAAGATCTCGGAGATAAACCCACGCAGGTCACGGGGAGAACGTACAAACTCCGTACAGACAACGCCCGTAATCGGGATCGAACCTGGGTCTCCAGCGCTGCATTTGCTGTAAGGCAGCAACTCTGCCGCTGCGCCACCGTGACCGCCCGTGAAAGAGTGGCTGTTTTTATATTATGTTAGGCCAGTGACTAGTGGAGTTCCGCAGGGGTCGGTGCTGGGGCTGGTAGTGTAGAGAAAGCAGGGATTCTGCAGAAGGACTTGGACAGGTTGGGAGGGTGGGCAGGGAAGTGGTGGATGGAATATATTGCAGCAAAGTGTGGGGTCATGCATTTTGGTCGAAGGAATAAAGACTATTTTCTAAATGGGGAGGGAATTCACAAATCGGAAGTACAAAGGGACTTGGGAGTGCTGGTGCAGGATTCCCACATATAGAAACATATAAAATCCTTAAAGGATTCGACAGGCTAGATGCAGAAAAATGTTCCTGCTGTTGGGGGAATCCAGAACCAGGGTCACAGTTTAAGAATAAGGGGCAGGCCATTTCGGACTGAGACGAGGAAAAACTTTTTCACCCAGAGAGTTGTGAATCTGTGGAATTCTCTGCCACAGAAGGCAGTGGAGGCTAATTCACTGGATGTTTAGATTTAGCTCTTAGGGCTAACAGAATCAAGGGATATGGGGAAAAAGCAGGAATGGGATAGTGATTTTAGATGATCAGCCATGATCATATTGAATGGTGGTGCTGGCTTGAAGGGCCGAATGGCCTACTCCTGCACTTATTTTTCTATGTTTCTATGACCCAAGGAATGATTTGGGTTGAGATATGATGAGCGTTTGATTGCACTGCTCCTGTACTTGCAAATAGTGAAAGGACTGGATCGAGTGGATGCAGAGAGAATGTTTCCACTAGTGGGAGAGTCTGGGTCCAGAGGCCATAGCCTCAGAATTAACGAACGTTCCTTTAGAAAGGAGAAGAGGAGGAATTTCATTAGTCAGAGGGTGGTGAATCTGTGAAATTCCTTGCCACAGAAGGCTGTGGAGGCCCGGACCATGGATATTTTCATGATGGGGATTGACAGATTCTTGATTACTACCGGAATCAGGGGTTATGAGGAGAAGATAGGAGAATGGGGTTGAGAGGAAAATCAGCCTGATTGAATAGTGGAGTAGACTTGATTCTACAAGTACACTTGGCCTAATTCTGTTCCTAGAACCTATGAACTTATGAAGTCAGAGCCCAGCACTGCAGAATGTTCAGCATGGGGTTGGAGGAAGCTGGCACATTGAGTGGGTGATTCTACGCATGAACTCAGAGAGAGAGCTTGCCGCTGACAGATGATTGTTGGGGGGAGGAATGGGTCATACAATGCTAGGAAGAGGGCAGTAACTTTGGTAACTTGGGTGAATCACTGCTCAGGGTCAGCCAGTTGTGATTTGGGGTTGAGGACTTGGGTGAGTGCCTCTCTTAACCCTGAAGTTGACGATCTAGGACTACAGTGGTATCACCTGTCCAGTATTTTACCTAGTGACCATTAGAGAGTGATTATCAGTATTTAATACAGAGTGGATGACCATTGACATTAATTGTCAGTTATCACAAGTGACCCTGATCTCTTCTGATAGATACTTATAGTCATTTTAAAATTGCAATATAAAACACCAATTACATTGTTAACTTACTTACCATGACACAGAAGAAGGCTATTGATACATCAGGTTCATTCCACCTCCCAAATGAACAATGCCATTAGTGCATTCCCTCCTCATTTTCCTGCAGTTCTGTAAATTCTTGACTCCACTTTCATTCACGTTGCCACCTACACTGAAGGATATTTTACTGTGGCCATTTAACCTCCCGGCTCATCTCTGGGATGTAGGGGAAACCAGGGCACACAGCAGAAACCTACATGGTCACAGGGCAGCAGGGTGGTGTTGCGGTAGAGCTACTGCCTTACAGCGCCAGAGACCCGGATTCGATCCTGACTACGGGTGCTGTCTGTACGGAGTTTATACTTTCACCCAATGACCTGCATGGGTTTTCTCCGAGATCTTCGGTTTCCTCCCACACTCCAAAGATGTACATGTTTGTAGGTTAAGCAGCTTGGTGTATGTGTAAATTGTCCCTAGTGTGTGTAGGATAATGTTGGTGTGCAATGATCTCTGTTCGGCGTGGACCCAGTGGCGAAGAGCCTGTTTCCACGCTGTATCTCTAAACTAAAACTAAACTAAACTAAAGGAAGAACGTATACACTCCACATACACAGCACTTTACTGGCCGTCACCATGTCATCATAAGTATGCTCCTTTTGAAGAACTAAATGAACATAAGTTTTCAAATAACCAATTTGAATTTCCTTTGCCAAGATAAATAAAATAAAAGCATGAAGCTGAGTATTTCCCATCAGCTTGCCGTTACAGCAATTAGGCTCAATGTAAGAGAGAGCAACTTCTGTCTCCAAGTGACAGTGGAACTCAGTGAATGTTTTGAGACAGGCTGCGAGGGGTAAGCAAAGCCACAGTCTTGCTTAATCCTCAAAATTTGCAAACAAAGATTCCAAAGAGGCTGTGATGTTTCAGGCAAGTGAACCAGCACTAAGTCGGGTTAAACCATGACATTTGTCTACCTTCGATTTTCCAGCATCTGCAGTTCTTTCTTGAACATTAAACCATGAAAACACACTTCCCGATATTCCAGCCCCCACTGGAATTTGAAATCGTTTGGGAAACGGGGAGTGAAGTGGATGTTGATGCTGGAGAAAACATGCCATGTTGTTCTAAGATTAAAATAATTTCAGCTGCTCTGAATGAATTAAAGGAAGCATTGTTTTTCCCTCAGCCAAGCATAATTATCAGTTGCATAATATCTTAAAATCCCTGTTGTGAGCTTTTGGTAATTCACATTTGTTTTTGAATTCATTTTCAGAATATTGGTGTCAGTGGTGGTCAGGTCGGGGGGGGAGTTCCCACCACAATGGGTACCATGTAATCCCGTGCTACCTGCTCCATGGTCGGATAGTCGGCGACTAAACCGTCTCCCCCACCTGCTTTACCAGGTGAGCAGGGGGCTGTGGACCACCAGCAGCACCAAAGACAAGACCTGTCAAAGGGCGGATGAGCTCCTAGCGAGCCAACGGCCATCCACACTTCAGTAGAAGTTGTGATCACTGTCGTACATAGCATTGTAAGGCACCATGCCCGTTGATGTTTTCAACGATGAAGATGGTGGTGGTGGTGGTGGTGGTGGTGGTGGTGGTGGTGGTGGTGGTGGTGGTGGTGGTGGTGGTGGTGATGATGATGATGATGATGATGATGATGTAATTGGTGCCATTTCTAAGTACACTTTAGAATATGGTGGTGTGTCATCTTGTTGAACAGTTTGGAACGAAATCTGAAACTTCAATTTAACAATTTCAGATATCCACCTTTCTTTTGGTCCACATGTGTGTAACTTTCTGGAAGAAGGGTTTTGACCCAAAATGTCACCTACTTCTTTTCTCCCTAGATGCTGCCTCACCCGCTGAGTTACTGCAGCATTTTTTGTCTACTTTTGATTTTTCCAGCATCTGACGTTCCTTCTTAAACATTCTGGTTTAATTTGTTCCTTTTATTTTTTTCTTCAAACTTCAACAACTGTTTTTAAATTAATAATTTCATTGCCAACTTTGATCAGAATCCCATCGCAGTCATTCCCTATGTTATCTAGATCCTTCCACCTTTATGAAACTTTAAATACGTTTGTTTTCTCATTTGAAAAATCAACTCTAATTCTCTCCATCAAATAATGCTTTATCTGCAAAGGGCCAGCAACATTTCTATGTTGTATCTCAAATCGATGTTGGGAAAGGAATTGTGTAGGAAGAAACTGCAGATGCTGGTTTAAACTGAAGATAGACACAAAGCTGGAGTAACTCAGCCGGTCAGACAGCATCTCTGGAGAAAATAAATAGGTGACGAGACCCTACTTCAGACTCCTGCTTTTTGTGTCTATCTTTGGTGTAAAAGTGATGATTGGTTCAGTCGTCCGATAGCCGTAGGGAATAAGCTGTTCATGTGTCTGGACATCCGAGCTTTTAAGCTCCAATATCTTCGCTCAGAGGATAGAAACGAGAATAGGGAACAATGTCTGAGACATATCACCGAAGTAACAAGAAGATCCTTGTGTTCTTTATTATTTGGGAGGTTATTATCAAATCTCATTGTGGCCCCAACCCACCCTATCATTGTAATTTCAGCCTCGACAATTTATGCATTCTTTCATTTTTGGTTTCTTGTCATAATTCGACCTTTGGCAGAGATGTTTTCAACTGTCTGGCCGTCTATATTACTAAAAGTAAGATCTCGACCGCTTTTGGCTCACTTTTTTGCCACCTCGCTCAGGGCCCCTCTCTGCCGGACTGGACCAGAGGATTTTTCCCATCGATGAAAAATCAGAGAGATATTAATGTTTTTTTTAATTTCACATTCTCTCTGCTGCCCCTGCTGGTGGGAGGGGGTAGGGACTATAAAACCCGGAAGTGGTGTGCCTCACTCAGTCTCTGCAAGATGGAGGAAGCGAGAGGGTCATGTCTCTCTGAGCTCTGAATAACACTGAACACATGTCTACTCAACTGTGAGTGCCCTTAATGTGGTTTGAAAATGAAAATATGGTTCATTTGAAGTAAAAAGGCACTGCAAATGATTGATTGGGGGTTTTGGGTTGAAGTAAAAAGGCACTGCAAATGGTTGTTGGGGGTTTGGGATGAAGTAAAAAGGCACTGCAAATGGTTGTTTGGGGGGTTTGGGTTGAAGTAAAAAGACACTGCAAATGGTTGCTTGTCTAAACTTGACAACTTCCTGTTTGCACTATATTGATTTTAGATAAAACGCTACCACTTACGGCTGTGATTTTTGGCCATCTTACTCAGTCCCCCTCCGCTCATCAGGTGCAGAGGATTCTTCCCATCAATGAAAAATAAAAGTGTTATTAGTGTTTAAAAAATGTTGACTATCTCTCCTGTCAATCACGCCATGAAGGCCATACCTTCTCCGGTGGGAGGGGGAGGGATTATAAAATCCGGAAGTGTGGGTGTGGCTCAGTCTCTGCATGATGGGGGAGGGAGAGGTCATGACTCTGTCTGAGCTGTGAATCAACTGAACACACTGAATGTCTACTGAACTGTGAGTGTGGTGTTTTGTGTGGTTTTATGGTGGTTTCACCCTGCTTGAAGTGGTATGAAACTGCATTTGAATGTGGTGGCCTTGCACCCTGCATGAAATGGTATGAAACTGCATTTGAATGTGGTGTCATTGCACCATGCATGAAATGGTATGAAACTGCATTTGAATTTGGTGGCGTTGCACCCTGCTTGAAGTGGTATGAAACGGCACTTGAATTTGGTGGCCTTGCATCCTGCTTGTAGTGGTTGGAAACTGCACTTGAATTCGGTGGCCTTGCACCCTGCTTGAAGTGGTAGGAAAATGGATTTGAATTTGGTGGCCTTGCACTCTGCTTGAAATGGAATTTCAAGGAATAGCCGTGAGTCAACTGCCAGCCCACCAGCCGTGAGTGAGCTGCCAGCACATCAGGCTTGAGGGACTGAGCTTCCACCCCAAGAATCCATTTGGCCTACAATGTCCATACTAGCCCTCTGGAGACCAGTAGTCCCTGCAGCCAACAACACCCATACCAGCACTCCAGAAAGCCCCCTCAATATTGGAATTGGTGGAGAGGTGGAATATTGCGTCGGGGGACCAGCCCACCCGTGTGAACATGGGACCCAACGGGTCCCACTTAGTCTAGTAAGCTCTAAAATTCATTGCCTGACCCGCTGCAATTGCCTGTTTTTTCCCCCTCTTTTAAAATGGTCCACTAAGCCACCCTCTTGGACCAAACAATGGATTATCTGTTCGAAAACTCCTCCTGGCTTGGTGTCAAATCTTGATTGATAATGTTCTTGTGATGTCCTCTGGAATGCTTTCTTATTTGCAGTTTGCAGTTTTGTTCATCATGTCTTGTTCCCTGGAGTTGCTTCATCTGTAATGATTATACTATTTTGTTATCTGCACTTCTGAAGTATTGTCTGTTGCTGACATAACTAGCTCCTTATATAAAATGGACGAATGACATTCTGTTATACTTGGATTCAAATCCTGTAAAATTTCTGATTCATATATTTGGATTATTAATATGTAATTTGGAATAAGTGTCATCTACCTTTTCACAACAACTACTGGAGGGTACTAGTAATTAACCATAGACAGTTTCTAGTCTGATAATAGTACTTTTTGTAAAATCAGAAATACCAAATTAAAATGTTCCAGGTACATAATATCCTATTTCCACCAAATGATAATTAAATCACATTGTTTAAAACGTTAATCATTTTTTAATGCTGAATTTAAATTGGGAGATTCAAACACTGATCATGACCTCTGATGATTGTAAGAATAGTTCAGCAAATATTTATGTAGAACACTCAGAAGAATTTTTAACTCCACCTCATCAAGGGGGCATCTACAGTTTGATTGGCCTTCGCCAGTCAAAGTATTGAGTATAGAAATGCATATGCTGGTTTACACTGAAAGTCATAAAATGCTGGAGTAACTCAATGGGACAGGCAGCATCTCTGGATAGAAGGAAGTTCTTCTACTGAGTTACTCCAGCATTTTGTGTCTATCTTCTTTATTGAGTATAGAAGTTGGGAAGTCATGTGTACAGTTGTACAAGACATTGGTGAGGACACCTTTAGAGTATTTCTAAATGTATTCCTTGGAGTGCAGGAGATTGACGGGATATAGTACCTGCCTCAGCTACCTCCTCTGGCAGCTCGTTCCATATACCCTCCACTCTTAGTGCAAACAAAAATAATGGCCTCTCAGGCTCTTATTAAATCTTTCCCATTACACTTTATATATTCTCCGAGAACTTTGGTTTCTTCTCACACTCGAAAGACATACCGGTTTGTAGATTAATTGGCTTGGTATATATATGTAAAATGAATTTTCCCTAGTGTTGGATATTTGTTAATATAGAAACATAGAAACATAGAAAATAGGTGCAGGAGTAGGCCATTCGGCCCTTCGAGCCTGCACCGCCATTCAATATGATCATGGCTGATCATCCAACTCAGTATCCTGTACCTGCCTTCTTTCCATACCCCCTGATCCCTTTAGCCACAAGGGCCACATCTAACTCCCTCTTAAATATAGCTAATGAACTGGCCTCAACTACCTTGAGGCCAGTTGAGGCCAATATGTGGGTATTGCTGGTCAGTGTGGACTCGGTGGGCCGAAGGGCCTGTATCTCTAACACTAAAAACTAAAACTAAATATATGAATATGCAGGGATGGAGGGATAGGGAACACCTGCAGGCAGAAGGGATTAATTAAGCATCATGTTCAGAACAGACAGGTTTTATTTTAACAGTCTGGATAATAAATTAGGTCTCTGAAAATAATCAAAAAGATATTGGTGACATTTTTTAAGTGATTTGCAGCTTGTAGTGGAGCCTAACAGGGAAAAGGCAATTCTGGATTTAGTGTTGTGTAGTGAACCAGATTTGATTAGGGAACTTAAGGTAAAGGAACCATTAGGAGGTAGTGACCATAATATGATCAAATGTCACCTGCAATTTGGGAGGGAGAAGATGACATTGGATGTGTCGGTGTTAGAGCTGAGCAAAGGTGACTGCAGAGGCATGAGGGAGGAGCTGGCTAAAGTTAACTGCAGAGGGACCCTAGCAGGAATCACAGTGGAACAGCAATGGCAGGAATTTCTGGGAATAATTCAGAAGACGCAGAATATTTTCATTCCAAAGAGGAAGAACGGTTCTAGGGGGAGAATGAGATGAGCATGGTTGACAAGGGAAGTCAAGGACAGTATAATACTAAAGAAGAAGGCATATAACATTGCAGAATTTGTTTTTGTAGTTATTAAAAATAATATTTACAATACAATAAAACAAAACAGAACCCACCACCACAATACAAGACAAACAAATATAATAAATAAACTACTGTACAACTATGTTACACTCCTTGTCAAGGATGCATTCAACCCCCCGCGGTGCCCAGCGGTCCCGGAAATCCCCCAGGGCGCCCGTGGACAGTGCGTAGTCCCCTCTCTAACACCACCCGGGCACGGTCGTAACCCCGGAAAAGGGGGCAGGCAGCCGGCTCAGGCAGAGCCCTCTTCCGCCTGGTGCCATGATCACGGATGGCCAGCTTGGCCAGGCCCAGGAGCAACCCAACCAGGACATCTTCTGCCCTACCCTCTCCCCTACGCACAGGGTGTCCAGAGATGAGGATGGTGGGTGTGAAGTGCAGCCAGAAGGCAAGGAGCAGCCCCTTTAGATATGGGAACAGGGGCTGCAGCCTCACACACTCCATGTACACGTGGAACACACACTCTTCCAGCCCGCAAAAGTGGCAGGCGGCTGGCGAGTCTGTGAACCGCGAGAGAAACCAGTTGTAGAGGACTCCTCGGTGCAACACCCTCCACCCCAGGTCCCAACATTACAAAGATTAGTGGGAAGCCAGAGAATTGGGAAGTTTTTGAAAAACAACAGAAGGTAACTAAATTGGCAAAAGGGGAGAAAAAATGATATATGAAAGTAAGCTAGCCAATAATATAAAGGAGGATAGCAAAAGTTTCTTCAGATATGTAAATCAGAATCAGAATCAGACTTTATTCGCCAAGTATGTTTTGCAACATACGAGGAATTTCACTGGCCAGGTCAGTCATACAATTAAAAGTAACAGATCACTTCAAAAACACATTTTAACATGAACATCCACCACAGTGACTCCTACACATTCCTCACTGTGATGGAAGGCGAAATAAAGTTCAAGTCCTTCCCTTAGTTCTTCCTCAGTCGTGGGTCTCGAGCCCCTGTTGACGGGACGACTTTGATTCTCGTAGCCGGCGGCATTCGGGCCCTCCGCGTCGAGGCGATCAAGCTCCCGCATCGGGAGTAAGAGTAAGAAAGAGGCAAGAGTGGACGTTGAACTGCTGGAGAATGAGGCAGGAGAGGTGATAATGGGGAATAAAGAAATGGCAGAGGAATTAAATAACTTTTTAGCATCAGACTTCATAGTGGAAGACAAGTGCAATGTGCCTGAAATTCAAGAAAGTGAGGGGGTGGAAGTTAGTGGAGTGGCTATTACTGCGGAGCAGGGAAGCTGAAAGGTCTGAAGGTGGATGTGACCTGGATTGGATGGAATGCACCCCAGGGTTCTGAAGGTGGTGGCTTTAGGGATTGGGGAGGACTTAGTTGTGAGCTTTCAAGTGCCACGAGAGTCAGGAGGGGTTTCAGATGATTGGAACATTGCCAATATTTATCTGCTGCTCAAGAAGGGAACAAAGCAGGAGATTGGAAACTACAGGCCAGTTAGCTTGATTTCAGTGGTTGGGAAGATTTAAAGTCCATTATAAAGGATGAGGTTTCTGAGTACTTAAAAACTCACGATGGCCGGAGTCAACATGGTTTTTGTGAAGGGGAGATCTTGTCTGACAAACCTGATGGAATTCTTTGAGGAAATACATAGCAGGATAGTCACAGGAGAGTCAGTGGATGTGGTTTACCTGGATTTTCAGAAAGCCTTTGATAAGGTGTCACACGAGAGCTGCTAAAGAAGATGAGAGCCCATTGTATCAAAGGGTCGCAGTTTGGCTAGATGGCAAAGAGTGGCAATAAAGGGGGCTTTTTCTGGTTGGCTGCCAGTAACTAACAGTGTTCTGCAAGGTCGTTGCAGGGTTGCTACTCTTTGATTGATTGATTCATGGTGTGTATCAATGATTTGGATGAGGGGATTGAAGGCTTTGTGGCCAAGTTTGCAGATGATACAAAGATAGGTGGAAGGGCAGGTAGTGTAGAGAAAGCAGGGACTCTGCAGAAGGACTTGGACAGGTTGGGAGAGTGGGCAGAGAAGTGGCAGATGGAATACAGTGTAGCAAAGTGTGGAGACATGCATTGCGGAAGTAGGAATAAAGGCGTGGAATATTTTCTAAATGGGGAGAGAATTCAGAAATCCGAGGTTCAAATGGATTTGGGTGCTGATGCCAGATTCCCAAAAAATTAATTTGCATGTCAAATTGGTAGTAAGAAAAGCAAATGCAATGCTAGCATTTATTTCGAGAGGACTAGAATATAAAAACATGAATGTAATGCTAAAGTTTATAAGGCACTGGTCCAAACGCATATGAAGTATTGTGATCAGTTTTGGGCACCATATTTGAGGAAGAATGTGCTGGCGTTGGAGAGGGTCCATTGGTGGTTTACAAGAATGATCCCAGTAATGAACAGGTTAACATATGATTAGCATTTGACAGTACTGGGCCTCCACTCGTTAAGGATGAGAGGGACCTCATTGAAACTTACTATAATAGTGAAAGCCCTGGATAGAGTGGATATGGAGAGGATGTTTCCACTAGTGGGAGAGTCTAGGACCCATGGCCATAACCAGGACGGACCTTTAGCAAGGAAATTTGGAGGAATTTCATTAGTTAAAGGGTGGTGAATCTGTGGAATTCATTGCCATAGAAGGCTGTGAAGGCCATGTCAATGGATATTTTTAAGATGGAGATTGATAGATTGTTGATTTATACAGGTGTCAGGGGTTAGGGGGAGAAGGTAGAAGAATGGTGTTGGGAAGGAATGATGGATCAGCCATGATTGAATGGCACAGTAGACCCTGATGGGCCAAATGGCCTGATTTTGATCACCAGTTAGATGTCTGGTCTCTGCAACAGCTTAAGACTCTGAAGGATCAGCAAAAAGTCACCAGTGAACCGCTTGAAGTCCAGAACCAGCAGAGATGGGATGGCTGATCCATGTGGCCCATTCTCTAGGAGCTTCCCTCACACAGGGGATTGAAAGGAATAGCAAATGGTGAGAATGTGTTAGTGTAGTTATTGTTGCAGAGATTTATTATTGTGCAGGAAGGCATGACTGTACTACAATCAGATCCGTTATGCGTTGGAAGTAACTTCAGATGCTAATTTATACCAAAGATAGACACAAAAAGCTGGAGTAAATCAGTGGGATACTGAATGTGGATGATCAGCCATGATCACAGTGAATGGTGATGCCAGCTCGAAGGGCCGAATGGCCTACTCTTACACCTATTGTCTATTGTCTATTGTCCATTGTGCAGCCAGCATTTCTGGAGAAAAGGAATAGGTAAAGTTTCGGGTCGAGCCCCTTCTTCAATCTGAGGTAACAGTTCTCAGGCTCCAGCACCTTCTTCCTGCAGGCAATAGTGAGAGTGAAGAGATCATGGTCAGGGTGGTGTGGGTCATTGATGATGTTAGCTGCTTTAATAAGGTAGCACTTCCCATAGATCCCATCGATGGTGAGGAGGTTAATACCCGGGATGAAGCGAGCAAAATCCACTATTTTCTGCAGCTTCCTTTGCTTTTCAGTGTCCACATTTCTGAAAGAGACTGATGCAACAGTCGCTATGTTCGCTCTTCTAGGGAGATGCTAACTGCATTTTGTTGTCTCTGTACTGTACACTGCACAATGACAATAATGTTTGAATCTGAATCTAAATCTGCAACCAGTCAGTATGTCTCCATTTTTAACTTGTAAACGTTTGATAGATTTCATTTTATGTTGTGAAAAAAAGGCCTTACAACTAAAACCCTCTTCGAAAAATCTCTGTTCTTATTCCTCACCACACGACCAAGGACCCCCAGAATTAGTTTTTATCACCCCCACTGCAATGCTCATTTAATGAACCATTTGGCTGAACCAGTCTTGCTTGCCATTGGTGGTTAATTCACTCCAACTGTTATACTATACAGTATAACATTCATTCACAGCCAATGCTATTTTTTTAACGCATTCCTTTGGTTTAAAATTCAGTTTCTTGGTTCTGTTGATGTCTTCGGCTCTCTTCAGCTGAAGAACAAAATGATTTGTGTGCAGCATATAAAATAACAAACACCAAGACTGAGTTTTTATTACATCTTACGCCCGAATGTTCTCAAACCTTCTCATAATAAATCACAGTGTTGCTAGAATCACGTTAGAGCAATGTTACGCTTGAAATCCACACATCAATTGACCAACAAGTTGTGATGGAACGTAAAACACATTTGTGTTTGCTATCACAACTCAGATCAACAAGAGCCTCTTGTTGTGAAACTGAGATAGTATGATGGTATGATTCTCCACACAATCGGCTTCTGACTGCAGATGTTCTACGTGGACAACAGCCAAGTGGATACATAGTAGATTTCGAGTAGAAATTCGGAAACAAAGAACTTCAGATGCTGGTCAATACACGAAAGCACACAAAGTGCTGGAATAACTCAACAGGTCAGGCATCATCTCCGGAGAATATATTAAGTATGTCTTGTCCTAAAACATCTTCTTTCCTCTTTCTCCAGAGATGCTACCTGACCTGCTATGTTGTTCCAGCACATTGTGTCCTTTTGAGGAGAAATTTGCATTACCACTCATTGTAATGAAAACTTTTCTGTGTTTAATGGATGCTC
Source organism: Amblyraja radiata (assembly GCF_010909765.2). Taxonomy (NCBI): domain Eukaryota; kingdom Metazoa; phylum Chordata; class Chondrichthyes; order Rajiformes; family Rajidae; genus Amblyraja; species Amblyraja radiata. Next base: position 7,468,055 of record NC_045967.1, on the reverse strand, counting down.
ATCACGTTACCCCCTTGTCTCTCTAACTGAATGAGACTGAGCTGAACTGTTGCCAGACGGAATAACTTTGATCATTAGTACAACCTG